>NC_090650.1:207284360-207584360 GCF_040937935.1 Hyperolius riggenbachi | reverse complement strand
GGGTCACAGAAAGAGCACCATGCAATTTTTATATCTCACAGTCTGAAGCGTCACTTTGCTTTTTAAGATCTGGCACATCTTCAAGTCTTTATCAGAATTTGTTATTGCCCTGGAACTCCCAGAATCCTTTGTGGGTGAACGATTTAAGAGAAAAGGAGGTCATATTTATTTATAGATACTGCCCAAATAATGTACTGTATAGTAATTGACTCAATATTTAGGAAAGAATATATTTTCTAAATATATGAGATTTAAAATATATATATATATATATATATTTATATTTTACTACATACAGTAGTTTTGCCCAATGACTCCTCACTGGTTTTGGTCCCGGCTACTACATCACCGATGGTACCAGTAAACAGTACACCATTCAGCCACTTCTACCTTAAGCACTTCACCTTGATTAGCCAGTGTGCGATAAATCCCATTTAGAGTTAAAGAGAGCCAGAGGCGGGTTCATGAAATAAAAAAAAAAAACTAGGCTACCTGATCCGGCGGAGTGCATCAGGTGTCCTCCAAAACCGCCGCTCCCTGCCGCTCCTGTTTCCCGCAATGACCCACTTTCACTTTTGTGCCCTCTGGGTCACAACGCTGGAATGAGAGAGCGGGGGAGTGGCAGGGGCCGCGGCCAGGGAGAGAGAGCAGCTCTGGAATCCCTGCAGGAACGCCCCTGGCGGGCGTTCTGAACAGGGAATCAGTCTCCCATGTGTTTACCTCAGAGACAGCGACAAATATTGTGGATGTAGTGGGGCTGTAGCACGGCAGTGGGAGGGGGAGGCAGAGAGCGGTGGTATGGGGATATACAGACATGTCATGAGGCAGAGAACATGCCTCTCTGTCCCATCTGCCCCACAAGAAACCACCTCGGGTTCTCTTTAAAGTCAAGATCCCTTTCACTATCCATTTCTTGTAGGACATACTAATAATAATACTGTAATAATAATTATAGAATTTAATAGAGCTGCTGGGCCCAATCTTCACAGAGAGCTCTGTCTGGACCCCATTTCCCTGCATGCAAAATGCCATGATGCTGCAGAACCAAGTAGCAGTAGAACTCATTTCTCCTTGCTGTTAGATGGTCTATACAGGTCACATGACAAATTTTTCAAAACAGCATTTTTAGCTGGAGAAACCTCATCTAACACAAAAAAGCTACATTTAAGAACTCTGCTTACTAAACTTTTAGATAGTTTTCCTAAAACTAATGTCACAGTCTGCTGATTGATATATCATCCGTGCATACTGGCACACCACTATCATATCCCCATTTGACACTGCCCTACAATTGAGGCATTTGTTATATACTGGCACACCATGTTGCACCTAACATGCCTGGGGAAAAGAAGCACATGTAAAAGATTAGCTTCTGTCGATAGGCAAACTCTGACCAAAGCATCACATTTACAATACTAGGAGTGTATAGGAGTTAAAAAACACTTAGAATGAAAATGGTAAATTCATGGTTCATTAATAATGACATCTCAAGAGCATGGCGGTGAATATAGAAATCTACAGTTACGTTGAAATCAACTAATGTATTTTTGACTGCCAGCTTCTTTGCAGGTAGGGACTGAAATGCTGTGAAATTCTTGATGCAGCATAATGTTGGGTACCCTTTATCGCTCAGAAACAGATTGGACACATCGGAAATAATTGTCTGTTTCCCGTCAGTTGGACAGGAAATTGAATAGTCTGTACCTAGCATAAAGTAATAACATAATTGTCACAAAAATACAAAAGTATGGACAAAGCTTACAAATAATTGCAATACCTCCTGTCATCACTTGGTGGCAATACTGAATACAAGACCTTACCACATAACAAATATAGTAGATAAGGGTAACATAAAGTTAACAGAGCTTGTCTTCATCTAATCACATGCAGCAGTTCTTATTTTTTTAATTCACTTAATGTGCAGGAAAATGTTACTTAAAGAGAATCTGTACTCTGAAATTCTTACAATAAAAAGCATACCATTCTATTCATTATGTGCTCCTGGTCCCCTCTGTGCTGTTTCTGCCATTCTCTGCTGCAAACCTGGCTTGTAATTGCCAGTTTTAGGCAGTGTTTACAAACAAACTAACCAGCTTCTAATAGGCTCAGCTAAGCAGAGTGTGTTAGTCACACAGAGCCTGCAGGGGGTGTGTACAGCTTCTAGCTAATCACAAGCAGCCCTGCACATTCCAGTCTGACTGCCTCAGCCTGACTGTGCCGACTATAGAGAGAAGATTAGATCATATAACAGAGATAACACAGCTACTGTGCAATTAGGAAAAGCTGCAGTAAGCCAGACCACATTAGAAAAGGCATAGGAACTTATAGCATAGAAGAAATAAAGATAAACAATTTGTTACAGAGTCTCTTTAACTTACAGTAAATATACCTAGCTGAAGATGCAGTTGTAAGTGAACTATCTTTATTGCAATTATGTGTAAATACATAATAGCAAAAACAAAACACTATTATTTTTGCATTTTAATAACAAGCAGGTCAAACATACCCGCAACAGGAGAACCGTACATAACATACGAAAAAGATTTGCAGTAGATATCTGACAATCTCCCTCATGTTTGCCAGTACGACGTACCCTCCCCTAAGAGATGCCCCCCGCCCCCAACCCCGTTCAACCTTTGCTGCATGTCCTGATCATTTTTCCACTGTTATAGACTCATATTTCCAGTAAGGTGAAGATCAGAATCATTTGGATAGTGCCTGTCTACCCAATGAACCCTGGAGTTCAGATGTACAATACCAGCCGGTATATTTGAAATGCTCCATTAAATCATCTTTCTCTTTAGTGGTAAAGGAGGCTAGAATGAATAGTTTCCAGGTCTTGAAGAGGTGTTTAGTGCGCTTCTCTTTATGTGCTAAAGCATCCAACCTGTCAAGGTTAAACAGATAGATCAATTTCCAACATCCAGCGCTGCGTAATATGTTGGCGCTTTATAAATACAATAAATAAATCCAACACTGTAGGTATAGGTTGGTAGATTCATTTATTGAAGATGACCTTCCTAGCGGAAATAAAAATAATGTGAGGCAGGGAACCTAAGCTTTGAGATGCATTGCAGGGTTCCCCATCAACCAACACATTATTATTGAGAGGAGAAAATGGGTTTGTACCAAGAGGCAAGAAAAGTCAGTGCACAGAGGAAACCTTACGTGGTATTGTACTGTTGAACTGAATATACAAAATATATATTTGTCATTTAATGCTATGTGATTTGTATAATGTATTCCGGTAGCGGGTATTGGCCAAGTCTTCTGTGTACCTTCTAACGATCACAAGGATCTTATCATACAGCCCACATGCCAGTTATCCAGCCTTCCATTCAGACACACTTTCTTCTTCCTGAATTCTACAACAACCAGTATTGCTTTTCTTAGTCAATAACCTGAGTCAGAGTCTTCAGTGCCTTTCCTTCTGGCATGAAACCAATGGCTGTGATACTCCACCAAGGCAACATGCTGAATAAATAGAATCTGCTCATGGGAGGATGCCATTGTCACCAGGGATGGATTTGTGGCCAGGCCACAAACGCCTGGGCCTAGGCAGTATGATGACTGTGTTGCAGGGCAGTGTAATAACTGTGCACTGAGAAGAGTTGGCAGTGTAGCAGCTGTATTATATTTAAGTGTCCCACTCGCACCATTTTCTTCTTTCTCCTCCTCCTCAAATCTTCTGTGACTGCTGTGCTCACTGCCCCTTCCCACGCCCATTACGCAGAGAGAGGGGCAGAGAGCAAAGCAAATGAGGAGATTCAAGAAGTAGGAAGAAGAAAGCTGGCAAGACGCTGGCAGTCACTTCACTGCCAGCTCTGCCCAGGGCACAAATGCACTGCCTGGGGACATTGTGGGGGAACTTACAGGGTGGGCAGAGAAGAAAAATCTCACCTCTCTTGGTACTTTTCGGCTTCTTCCCCTCAGCATTTTAAGAGTCCAATATCCATGGCTGCAGCAGGTGTCTATCATCATGTGACTTGCAGGTACATGCCTGCAAGTCATATAGTGAGTGGCACAGGCTGATGCTATGAAGACCAGACACTTATCAGTGGGAACCTGGAGAGGAGAAATACTTTAATTGACTACCTATACTGGGGCATTATGGCTACTATACTGAAAGGGCACTTGGCAACCTATGTTAGGAGCAGTATGGCTACCTATACTGGGGAAAATTATGGCTACTTGTACTGAGGAGACACTAGGATATGTATATTGGGGGTAATTATGGCTACCTATACTGGGGGAAATTATGGCTACCTATACTAAGGGGACACTTGGCTACCTATAATTGAGGGATACTTTGCTACCTATACTGGGGGGAATTATGGCTACCTATACTAAGGGGGCACATGGCTACCTATACTGAGGGGAATTATGGCTACCATCCACTAGAGCAGAGGTGCCCTCACTTTTCAGCTTGTAAGCTACTTTGATAATTATGAATAGAAAATGATCTACCAGGTAGAAGCTACCTACAGATGGAAGCAACACCTGCAGTATATGCACAGTGGCAGTGCAGCAGTGATTACCACAACCCGCCGGTTAGTTAGATGCATATCCTAGAGTCCTCCTCAGAAAGCCAAACAGAACAGTGCTAGACCAAACAGAGTCACAATATCATGCTTACATTATCATGCTCAGTGTCCGGCCAAACTGTAATCAGCAGTAGCACATAATGTAGTAATAATATAGCAGTAGCACAAATTCTAAATGTGTGGCTCTCCACCTTGCAACTAGAGTTGGGCCGAACGGTTCGCCTGCGAATGGTTCCATGCGAACTTCCGTGGTTCGCGTTCGCGTCCCGCAGGCGAACCTTTGCGGAAGTTCGGTTCGCCCCATAATGCACATGGAGGGTCAACTTTGACCCTCTACATCACAGTCAGCAGGCCCAGTGTAGCCAATTAGGCTACACTAGCCCCTGGAGCCCCAACCCCTTATATAAGGCAGGCAGCGGCGGCCATTACGGTCACTCGTGTGCCTGCATTAGTGAGAGTAGGGCGAGCTGCTGCAGACTGTCTCTCATAGGGAAAGATTAGTTAGGCTTAGCTTGTTCCTGGCTGCATACCTGTTCTGTGAACCCACCACTGCATACCTGTACTGTGAACCCACCACTGCATACCTGTTCAGTGAACCCACCACTGCATACCTGTTCAGTGAACCCACCACTGCATACCTGTTCAGTGAACCTGCCACTGCATACCTGTTCTGTGAACCCACCACTGCATACCTGTTGTGTTCAGTGAACCTGCCACTGCATACCTGTTCTGTTCAGTGGACCCGCCACTGTATACCTGTTCAGTGAACCCGCCACTGCATACCTGTTGTGTTCAGTGAACCTGCCACTGCATACCTGTTCTGTGAACCCGCCACTGCATACCTGTTCTGTTCAGTGGACCCGCCACTGTATACCTGTTCTGTTCAGTGAACACGCCACTGTATACCTGTTCAGTGAACCCGCCACTGCATACCTGTTCTGTTCAGTGAACCTGCCACTGCATACCTGTTCTGTGAACCCGCCACTGTATACCTGTACTGTTCAGTGAACCCGCCACTGCATACCTGTTCTGTTCAGTGGACCCGATACTGTATACCTGTTCTGTTCAGTGAACCCGCCACTGTATACCTGTACTGTTCAGTGAACCCGCCACTGCATACCTGTTCTGTTCAGTGGAGTCGCTACTGTATACCGGTTCTGTTCAGTGAACCCGCCACTGCATACCTGTTGTGTTCAGTGAACCTGCCACTGTATACCTGTACTGTTCAGTGAACCCGCCACTGCATACCTGTACTGTTCAGTGAACCCGCCACTGCATACCTGTTGTGTTCAGTGAACCCGCCACTGCATACCTGTTCTGTTCAGTGAACAGGTTGCAAGTTGCAACATCATAATCCTTTACACAACTGTGCAAAACCTCAGGACAGCACATTGCAAGGCTTTTTCCGCCGGGGCCCAAGCAGGACGAAACTATCACGCATGCACGAGGAAGCCACATTTTGGGGGTATCAGTGCAGAATCCAGAAGATGGAGGAAGCCTCTTTAGGATCCAAGAGTATCCCCTCCTGAGGTTAGTACCCAGTAGGGGAGCATTTCTTTTTTACAGGTTAGCTTTAAGTAGCCATGTGCCCTAGATATTAGTATAAGGTAGCCAGATGTGCACCCAGCTAGTTAGCAGTATTTGGTGAGTTCCCCAGGTAGGGTTATTAGGAAGACACATGTGATCCCTTCCCCAGATAGTAGTATTAAGTAGCCATATGTGTCCCTAGGTATACGGTAGCCATAACTGACGTCTAATTAGAAGCATTCGGTGATCCTGTGAGTCCCCCATGTAGCAGTATTAGGTAGACAGATGTGCCCCTCAAATAGTATAAGGCAGGTAGAATTCTTAAAAGTTTTAGATAAACAGGACTATTAATAGCCAGAGGTGTCCTCCCACTATAGGTAGTCAGAGTATAGGTCACTAAAGTTAGCCCACAAGTATAGGTCACCATAGCTAGCCCCCCAAGTATAGGTTGCCCTAGATTAACCTCCTAGCATAGGTAATCAGAGGTAGCCCCCAAGTTTAGATAGCCAAAGAGTGTCGAGTTCACCACGGGAGTCTAGCCATGATGAACAAGTGACAGCAGTGTGAGAGGGTCATCCTCTGGAGTCTCCAGCCCCACAGCCCACACTGCCTAATAGAGCCACTCCAACTGACCTGTCATAAGTGCACCTCATTGAGCCAAATAAATTGTTGATTCAGCAGTGCCAGCCTCTGCCTCTCTGCAATCCATTAAACCCTTCTGTATTGTTTATGTCACATACAGGATCTTCTCAAAAAATTAGATATTAGGTCCGGTCACCTCTTCTCGTTGTGCAGCGTTTTCTGCCACACTTTTTCCTTCCCACAGACTTCCCACTGAGGTGCCTGGATACAGCACTCTGGGAACAGCCTTTTCGTTCAGAAATGTCTTTCTGTGTCTTACCCTCTTGCTTGAGGGTGTCAATGATGGCCTTCTGGACAGCAGTCAGGTCGGCAGTCTTACCCATGATTGCGGTTTTGAGTAATGAACCAGGCTGGGAATTTTTAAAAGCCTCAGGAATCTTTTGCAGGTGTTTAGAGTTAATTAGTTGATTCAGATGATTAGGTTAATAGCTCGTTTAGAGAACCTTTTCATGATATGCTAATTTTTTGAGATAGGAATTTTGGGTTTTCATGAGCTCTATGCTAAAATCATTAATATTAAAACAATAAAAGGCTTTGAACTACTTCAGTTGTGTGTAATGAATCTAAAATATATGAAAGTCTAAAGTTTATCAGTACATTACAGAAAATAATGAACTTTATCACAATATGCTAATTTTTGAGAAGATCCTGTACAATCTGTCTGGTACATTTTAATTCCATTTACATACAGTACTTTTTTACCCCCACCCAGGGCCCGGATTTACCATAAGGGACTGTAGGCACGTGTCTACAGGCGCCTGATGATGGAAAGGTGCCCCCCTTCCCCAGGGCCTCCCTCCATCCTTCCCTATACAAAGTTCTGAGCTGAGCGTTAATTAGAGGTTACTCACCCAGCTCTCTGCATTCCACTGACAAGATTGCCCTTCAGTCGGGGGCATTTCTGGTTACTTAATATTGAGAGTACTTCTGGCTACCTAATGCTAAGGGGCACCTGTAGCTACCTATGAAAGGCAAGGGAAGTAAGGGAGAAGTGACAGCTGGGCCAGCACACTTGCGGTGCAGTTCGGCGGGGGTTTGTAGGTTCATGGAGGGTGAAGTCTAGGGTGCCAGGACATCTGAGCCTATAGCCTATAGGCTCCAGTGCTGTAAATCCACGCCTGCCCCTACCTGACCTAACTTACCCAACAACACACAAGCATATTTAGCAATGAGTAGCAATGAAGAGGACAGCTTGTGTCGACACTACCACTTTGGCAGGATTCGTGGGTGTGAATGACTATATGCAGGGCTACGCCACCTGGTTAGCCGTGGCGTGCTCAGGTATATAAAACACCTTTTTACATTGTGGAAAAGGCAAGAAAACCAGCACTGCTGACTGTTTATTGCTGCATATGCTGTATATGTCAGGGATGAAGTCATGCAGTAGCTGTGCAAAGCAGCGTATTGAAGCACATTCAAATATTCATTTAAATATCCTGCATGCAAATTGACATTCCAGGTGATGCTCATGTGGTGGGTGCTAGGTGGGACAGCATGATGACCTCACACAGAGCTTCCTCTGAGGCCAAAACACCTTTTTTTATTTTTTTTATTGTGCACATGTATTTTATGTTTCTAAAGTCATACACTAACAATATACCCCTTTCTTTTTTAGGAAAAAGGAAGAATTCACCTCATCATTCTATTGCAAATACAAAAGAAGCGTTCTATAAAACAGTATAAAACAGAGAACAATTCAGTGCAAGTTTCAGATTATGAAGTATTATGTACTCATGTCAGGCTATGGCATTTTTGGTATTACTGCATTTTTGGTATAATATAAATCTCTTTTGTTGCCCTTTTACCAATACAAAAATCGGTGTAAGTTACAGGGTCATTATCTCACTGCACAAGAACTTTAGGGATGTCTGCTTTCAGCCAGGGTATAGTTGAAACTATTTTTAAGGTTTGGTTAGATTGCACAATTACTGGGAAATGCTCCTGCTAAAACTCCACCTTCATTAAAGTGAAACTTCATGCATTAGTTCAGCTCTGCACAGTCAGGGACTAGAGACCGATATTATTTTCAACTGCTTACCTTGTAGGAATTCATCTAAAGGTTCAGCTACTCTACACTCATTACAACAGACACTGTGGAAGGTCAGAGCTGCTGCCAGTTACTGCACGTAGTGAAAGTAAGCAACGATTGCTCCTGCTGTGTGCAGATATTTACTCATGCATGAAGTGTAAATGCCCCAGCCATCTGTGCTGAAAACTAAGGGTAGGAACACACTAGGCAGAATCACATATGTGTTTTCCATAGCACATAGTGGAAAACACATATGTGATTCTGCCTAGTGTGTTCCTACCCTAAATGCAACATAAGTATAAGTTTCAGGCTGCAAAATAAGTGCAGTTTAGGGCTGGTTCACACTGCAAGAGCTTTTTCTAAGTGCTTGTGATTTGAAAAGCTCTTGCTAATGATATCCTATGTGTGTGTTCTCATCTGAGTGATGTGATTTTATAAAAATCTCTCATAGCATTGAATTAGCAAAAGCTTTTCAAATTACTAGCGCTAAAGAAGCTCCTGTAGTGTGAACCAGGCCTTATGCTTACAACCAGATTTGGAAATGCTTGTCTGGCTGCAAATTAAAATAATAAGGCAATTTTTATTACATAAAATTAATAAAAATCTGAGCAGCTTTGATACATGTTTATAGCATATGATTTTAAATGAAGTTCGGGAAACCAGTACTAGGCATGCTAGAACATCTCCTTTACTTGTGCTGCAAATAGATTGCCCCTCTAATATCTCTACCGTTGGGAGTCTGACATGCATTATGGTATATTTTGCCTTCTCAACCTACCTGTAGGATTACTGGATCATGTTTTTTTGCAGTAGGCTATATCAACAAGAAGTAGTGACTATTTTATATACAACAAGCAGCAATATTAAACAAGCAAATGGTTTTAGGGAGGACTACTTTACGGTCTTTATCTGCAGACAGTTAAAATAAATGGACTCTTCAACTACCCTTTTGATGACAGAAGCTAAGCATTACATTAAAGATGAACTGCAGTGAAAATAATGCAATAAAACTGCTTATATTTTACGATATTCACTTATTATTATTTACTCAGTATTTGTCCATTGTAAAATCTTGTCTCTACCCGATTTACATTCTGAAATTTGTCACTTGTGGTGATATCTTAAATCGTGCCAGGTGATCTCTGCAGCAGGTTTGTTTCCTGAAAATTCTATGCACAGAGGGAGATACTGTTTGCTTGGAAGTTGGAAACAGCAATTATTTCCTACATTGCAATGAGGTTCACAGACAGGAAACTGTTATGGCCCATGGCCCTAACATCACACTGTGGGAGGGGTTTCAACACAATATCAGCCATACAGATGTCCCTGATAAACTATTCAACAAAAGGTAAAGATTTCTTGAGGGAAATTGGGTATTGGTTACTGATTGGGGTGGTCGAACTACTACAAAATTGGAACATAGAACGACACTAAAAATTCCATCTGGTTGTCAATTATTATAATCTGCTTAATTTTACTGCTTCATGTTGATGGAAGTTTGCTTTAAAGGAAGCCTGATGCAAATGGTATATGGTGGGTCTCCTAGCTTGCTTTAATTTGAACAGACCACCTGGCTGTTGAACAGATCCTTCGCCAGTGACATCTCCTTATTTACTGACACACGATGAGTCTGAAACAGTATGTAGAAAAGGGCTTATGGAAATCTGCAATTTAGGAAGAAAATCCACATTTTAGATTGTGTAAGCAAAACAGAATGCATAAATGCTGACTCACAGGCACTAGTGTGACTCACAAAGGCACTTCTGGAATTCACAATGTGCTTTCCAGCCATCACAATGCTTTTGGCAATGTCTGCAGTAATCTCAATTCAACCTTCAAAAAGTGTTAAAGTGAAATTTTATGAATTTTACAAAGGTCTGCCTCACTCCTGAAAAGCACATATGTACTATAGCTGCAAAATCTTTAAAACAAAACTCCAGAGATCTCTGTATGTACCTCATGCACATTCTACTTTGCTTGCAAATCACTCATTTTATACTGACAAATTTGCATTTACATTTTGTTATCTTTCTCCTTAATACAAATCTTTGTTGAAAAAAAAATCCCCCTGAGAGACTTTAGTTTCAAGTGTAGAGATTATGGTTGCATGTCCACAGTTTACAATAACACTGATCGAGCTGCGTGCAAGTGACATCACACGGTGGCCAGGGTGAGTAGGGAGGATAAAGCTCTCAGCCAGGCCAGTGATTGGCAAATTGATCCACCAGGCTGATTGCTGGCCAAGGTATCAGGTGGCATCTGGAGCCGCTGTACTTCTGCTATATTCCTGACATAGGCAGTTATTATCACCCGAGTTTCATAAAGCATGCTTTAGGATTGTGTGCTTTAGTATGGAATATAAAGTTGTGATAATGGACTTACACACACCAGCAACAGTCCGAGCACTACTTTAACTTAATTTATAGATAAACACATTTACACAGCTGTAGGTTAGAGTTTCACCCTTAAACTTGCAAAACTCCATTGGCATTTCTACAGAGAGAAGTAACGAGATCTACGCTTAAAAATAATTCCTTATAACTTTCCCTAGTAGGTAGTTGGGAGGATGACAGCATCACTATAATATGTGGTCAGCCAGAGTGATCCATGCAGTATGTTTACGACCGCTAATTAGTTAACACTGAAAGTTAGACTACAGTCTGACTGCACAGAAATTGACATTTAGACAACTGTATAGTTAACCCTTAAGCCTCATCTACACGGGTAGATGAGGCTCCGATCCGGCGGCTCGATTAGCCGCCGGATCGCTTCTTCCGTGTCCCCGCGCCTACCCGTCGCGTTCCCCGCTCGCCGTGCGTGCGCCGGATTCGATACCCGCTCGTCGCCGCGCCGCTTATCTTCCGCTCGATTACCTGCCATTGTCCCCTCGTGGGGAACGAGCAGGGAATCGGCGGTGGGGAGATCCGTCCTGTCGGATCTTATCAATCGAGCCGCATCAGCGGCTCGATTGATAAGGAACATCGCCGCTGCATCTACGCGTGTAGATGCGGCTTTACAGTTAGAGAAAAGGAACTCAGACTATGTAGGATTCGGACTGCACATTCATATGTTTATCTCATCATGTTACATGACACTTCAGGTACCCTTTAACAGAGGCGGGACAAGGTCCTCCAGCACCCAAGGCTGAGACACCAAAGTGCGCCCCTCCATCCCTGCCACCCCAGCCGTCACACACTGATTGCTATTAGACTAAGAGGTGCCACAGGGCCCACAACCTCCCCAACACTTTAATATCTAGTTATCTGGCTTGCAGTCACTGTCATGTATCCCTTTTTCTTATTTCTTTCTGCTTAAAACACAATTAGGAATGACAGCTGAATGAATTGTGCGCCCCCTCCTACACTGCGCCCTGAGGCTGGAGCCTCTCCAGCCTATGCCTCGGCCCGGCCCTGCCCTTTAACTCCAAGGCACAGTCAAAAAGCAAAGCTGAACAGGGGACTCCTGGGTACCAGGTGTCATGAAAAAACCATCAAAGTGGAATCCAGCTGCTCTCTGACCGGCCGTTCACCCTATGAAAATCTAGGGCTATTAAATAGTTATGGACTGGATGATTGTATATTCTGAATCTCTGTAACAGCATGGTAAAAATGACACCACAAAGCACAATCCTAGACTGAAAAAATAACTTTTTATTATTTTAGACACGTATAAATTTCAGCATAATAGTTTGGACTGTCTAAGAACAGCATCTTAAGTCAGATTGCATTTTATCACTTTCATATATCTGCAATCGGTTCTCCCATGTATAGACTATCCAGTACAGAAAAAGCATCACCTACAGATGGCACCACAATCAGGTTTGCAAACAGTATGAAAATGCAGTACTTTATCTAGTATTACTCGGACATACAATCAAATATGAATCGTCAAAACCATCTTAAACATAGCTTTTGATTTTGGAAAGTCTGAGAGACAAAAATGTGTTTGTTGTTTTAATGAAGAAAGCTTTATACTTCAACAGCAATCAAGTCCAGATTCCCTTACTATTAGTAGTGATGGTCATGTCTAGGAGAACTCATGGAGAAGCAGTCGCGTCCAGTCTGGGTCTTCTGCGCATGTGTGGACCTCCTGCGCATACAAAGAAGGCCCAGACAGACGCGTCTGTAGCAATTACCGGGAGTGATTGCAGCTGGACGGCAGACCTCAGGAGGACGGCGTGGGACTCACACGTGCTTATTAGGCTGGAGGTAGCCCAGGGTAAGTATCGAATGTTTACATTTAATCATCTCTGGTTTACTTTAACCACCAATTTTCACAAAGGACTGTAAGAATAGCACTAGCGGTAGTGAAGCTGTTGTTTCTATGGAGAAATGTGACGTGGTACTAGTGATGTGCCTCGGTGTATCTTTTTAAATAGCGTGATATAACTTACAGTATGTGCATTAAAAATGCAAACTTACACATCACATTTTTAAAAAACGTTTATGAATAGTCCCTGTATGTGTGCTTTTATGTGTGCGCTTCTGGACATCACTTGTCCTTGCTACATGACGCCTCTCTGTTTATCCTCCCTCCAAATTCCTTGGTTACTGTTTTGAGAAATATGTAACAGTGTTTTGTCATAGAACATATATACATACATCCTAGTGCCATGTTTGAGAATAAATATTACTTTCCAGTACATGTTAGTTGCACTTGTTTTGGCTCTGATCTGCTATAAGTGTGTGTACATAAAGAAGTAGTAGTGAGAATCTGATCTCAATCTGTCTCACTGGCCTTCTGAAAACCACATGCACTTTTTTTTAATAGTGTGCTATATTGAGTCCTAATGCTGTTTGTTGGCTGCACAGGAATCCCCCTGCACACACAGTCAGAAAAAGTTATTTGTGTGACATACAGAGATAAATCATAAGAAGATACATACTTACTAGTAAAGGGTTAGTATGAGATCATAAAGCAGGGGTTACACGCTGGGATGCGGAAGAGGCGATCCAGCGGCTAATTGAGCCGCCTGATCGCTCCGTCTAGATGAGGCTTTACAGGGGCTCATCAGATTTGGGTTGTGCTTATGAATTATCTGGCAGATGATTAACATATCAAACTGCCATTTAAGCAACCATACAGGATTGGAGTGACACACCTTACCCAAGTGTCAGGTGCTGAACCTGGGTGCTGGGCTAGGTCACCCTAACATCAACAGCAAACTTTATCCGTAAACTGCCAGTTAAGGGTCTACTTTCACTACAGATGAGTCTGGGCTGAATTTGCAGCGTTTCCCTGCATGCTGGCTGCACGGGGAAACGTTGCCTGTCTCCCTAGTGCCTTGTCGTCGAGATTGCACTGCGGTGCAAATCTGGACAGACTGCTGCAGCCGAATCCCTATAGCCGTGCATGAACTGACTTAGCGATTCAGGCTGCAGCTACACAGCAGAGCGGGAAATAAGCCCTAACCACCTTAGCGGTATGGACGAGCTCAGCTCGTCCATTACCGCCAGAGGGTGCCGCTCAGGCCCTGCTGGGCCGATTTTGATAAAATAAAAAGCAGCACACGCAGCCGGCACTTTGCCAGCCGCGTGTGCTGCCTGATCGCCGCCGCTCTGCGGCGATCCGCCGCGAGCAGCGGCGAAAGAGGGTCCCCCCAGCCGCCCGAGCCCTGCGCAGCCGGAACAAATAGTTCCGGCCAGCGCTAAGGGCTGGATCGGAGGCGGCTGACGTCAGGACGTCGGCTGACGTCCATGACGTCACTCCGCTCGTCGCCATGGCGACGAGGAAAGCCAAACAAGGAAGGCTGCTCATTGCAGCCTTCCTTGTTACTTATGCTTGCCGGAGGTGATCGGAAGAACGCCTCCGGAGCGCCCTCTAGTGGGCTTTCATGCAGCCAACTTTCAGTTGGCTGCATGAAATAGGTTTTTTTTAATTAAAAAAAAAACCCTCCCGCAGCCGCCCTGGCGATCTCAATAGAACGCCAGGGTGGTTAAATTGTCATCTCTTGCACATATTTTAATCCTGCAGGGTTGCAGCCTCTGAAAATTGCATAGCCTCTGAAATTTTCTGAGTCAAGAATAGCAGGAACAGTGCAAAATTGTTACAGTTCGCTACTCCTGGCCTTGTTACATAAGCTTCTCCCTACTGGTGCATGTATGCAATTGCACAGCTGCTGCTTCACATTTAGTAATCCTTACACAGATCTGATATGACCCAGATGCAGTACTTTTCCAACTAACAGCAGATAACTTTTAAAACAATCTATAAACACACTGTGCAGGCACTGTATACACATCACACAGCTACAACTTTCTTATTAATGTTACCAATAAAAGGAAAGGCATTCCACTTTAGGGAACTTGCGCAGAAGAACACTATCTCACCAATTTTCTCCTGTTTTCATTAAAGAGGCACCGTAGTGACATATAGGAGAATGTAGTATATTATTCAGGTTACCCACTTTTGCAGGCCACATCATGCACACATATACACATCACACCTCCTACTACTGAGTTTCATTTTTGTAAGTATATTTTTAGATACAGAAAAGTCAGCACAGACAACCATGTAGTGTTCAGTGATAAATGTCAATAACTTCCCATCTAGCAAGATAAGGCCATTTTAGCAATGGTTCTCCTGTGGTGCTGCGGTTTAGGCGTTACTTCTAAAAGCAGAAATGTGTGGTTTAATTTCTGGCTTCTCTAATTTTATGTTTATCATGCCTGCTGCATCCTATGTATGTGTCTAGCTATATGAAATGTTATTTTTTGCTAAATTACTTATGGTGTATTACATATGTACTGTGTTCACTTTCAGGCTGGTTTCACAGTGGGACGTTACAGGCGCACGTTAGAGCAGCCTGTAACGCAGCCCACCGCACAGTAATGAAAAATCAATGGGGCTGTTCACAGTGCCCACGTTGCGTTACATTGTAACGCTGCGTCACAAGACAACGTACTGCATGCAGTACTTTAGACGCGGCTGAGCCGCGTTAGACTGCTTGCACATGCTCAGTAATCTTGTGGAGGAGCGGAGAGCGGCCAGGCACATGGCTAATTAATATGCACTGCACGTTGTGACGTGCAGGGTTTACTTCCTGGAGCGGCCGCTCTGTGCGGCGATTGGCCGGCGGGACGTGATGCCGCATGCGCACAAGAGTGCGCATCACGGCATCACTGACGCCAGAGTGAGCTGCACAACGCGGCTCACTCTGACGTCCAGATCCAGCACCACCAGGCGTTCCGTTAGGGGGACGTTATGCGACCTTAACGCCCCCTCTAACGCAACGTCCTGGTGTGAAATTAGCCTAACAGTTTCATTTACTTTTGCTAGGAAAGTCTTTAAATCTTAAACAACTAGCATGTTAAAAATTAAGATGATTTAGAAGAAAATAAGAAGATGGCCATTCCCTCATCCTATATATAGATTATAGCCAGCCAATTATTTTTGTCGGCATGTGAAGTTATCATATGTCATATGTCAATATATTATTATTATTATTATAATAAAAAGCAGTTAGAATAAAATGCAATGTAGTAGTTCATGGCAAAAAAAAAAAAACACTTTGGAAACTTGTAATTTGTAGAGAGACAATATTACTTATGCACAAAAGCAAATATGATAGCTGTATGAATAATAAAAAGCAGAAAAACACATTTTTATTGAATGTTATGTCCGAGTTTCACACCACTTTAATGAATTCCCACTAGCCACATTTTTGTTAATGGCAAGCAGTCCCAACACCTGATGGCGATTTTGATGCCAGTAGAATTTTTCCATATCAGTAGATCAGAGTTTTCCATAATTCTATTCCACACATTTAATTCGTAACAAAAGAATTTGTCAATTTTTCAAATTGCAAAATACATAGAATAAAAAAGCCTACTTGTGCATGGCTACTTGAATGCAGCAAATAAATCTATAGCAGATATTTTTGAATTTGAATGACACAGAGATATCCTCAAGGTGGTCCACCACACTAATGTCCTATACAAATTACACAATATACAGTGTTCTTGCCAAGAGTAACCTCTTTATTGTGTTTAAAACAGTGCTGGCCCCCGCCACCACAAAGTCCCGATCCGCATCGCCGCTAGGAGAAGAGTTGGTCACGTGATGCCGGTGAAGATGCTCTGCAGCTCCCTCTCCGTGCGCGCTCAAGGCGTTGGGAGGAGAGCCTTCTGCGAAGAGATGTGTAGAATGCCGTCCGCCCCCTCACTCCCAAGCTGAAAATCACCCTGGGGGCCAAGGGAGCCACACGCTTGTCCAGGCTATTAGTCAATCACGCACCTGCTGCTGAGGGGGGGGGGGGGGTTCCTGTGCTGAAGGAGGAGCTCAGTGCTGATGGACATGTATGCCATGTGCGGGGGTGGGGGTTGTGTCATGTGCTGGGGACAATTGTGTCATGGGGGGAAGAGTCGTGCAGGGGGACAGTTGTGTCATGTGCTTGGGGGGGGGGGAGTCGTATTGGGGAACAAGTGTGTCATGTGCTGGGCGTGGGTGGGGGGGAGTTGTGCTGGGGGACAGGTGTGTCATGTTTTGGGGTACAGGTGTGTCATGTGCTGGGGGGGGAGTTGTGCTGGGGACAGGTGTGTCATGTGCTGGTGGGGATCGTGCTGGGGGCCAGGTGTGTCATGTGCTGGGGAACAGCATGGCAATGCGGCAAGGTGGATTGGGACTTTCTGGAGGAGGGGGCTGGGAGTCGAAGAAGGTACCAGTGGCAGTGAGGGGGAGACTGACTATCTATCTATCTGGCTAACCTGTACTGCAGTACCTATACTGGCGCACCTATAGCTGGTTTACCTATACTCGGGCACCTATAGCTAGCTAACCTTTACTGGGGCACCTAAAGCTGGTTAAACTATATTGGGGGCACCTATACTGGGCTATCTATATTGGGGCTACTTATACTCACCATCCATGTGCTAATCCATCATTTTTCAAAAATCGTGAATCGAATCGAAATCGTCATTTTTGACAGAAATTGTGCAATTCAATCTTTTCCTAAAATTGTTCAGGCCTACAAGGGGTTAATCTGCCGAGCTGGTTGAAGAACCCCACTGGGGGACAGCGGTGGAACAACGGTACCAAGAGAGGAATGGGAAGGCTCTATTGGATCCAAAGCCTTCCCTCTTCTTATGGGAAGAATCTAACTTTTTTTTTTTTAAGTCATTTTAGATTTGCTTTGACCTTCCTGGCGGTAAGCCCGAGCTGAGCTCGGGCCATGCCGCCGGAAGGCACTGCTCAGGCCCCGCTGGGCCGATTTGCATAATTTTTTTTTTTGCTGCACGCAGCTAGAACTTTGCTAGCTGCGTGCAGTGCCCGATCGCCGCCGCTACCCGCCGATCCGCCGCTATCCGCCGCAGCCGCCCCCCCCCCCAGACCCCGTGCGCTGCCTGGCCAATCAGTGCCAGGCAGCTCTATGGGGTGGATCGGAATCCCCTTTGACGTCACGACGTCGATGACGTCATCCCGCCCCGTCGCCATGGCGACGGGGGAAGTCCTCCAGGAGATCTCGTTCTTTGAACGGAATCTCCTGATCGCCGATCGCCGGAGGCGATCGGAGGGGCTGGGGGGATGCCGCTGAGCAGCGGCTATCATGTAGCGAGACTTTGTCTCGCTACATGAAAAAGCAAAAAAAAAATTTAAAAGAAAAGATTTGCTGCCCCCTGGCGATTTTTTAGCAAACCGCCAGGAGGGTTAAAGAACAAGCGACACCCATGCTAACCTAGAAATAAAAAACACATATATAAGTAGATAAATGCTACCTCTACTTACATAACAGATGTATTGTGCTATCCATGTAATGATTCCTGTGAATTTTACAAAGGATAAGCAGAAAATCCTATTCTAGGCAGTGGCCATTTTGCCAAGCTAATGCTGACATCATATCCTCCTTGACTCTTGTTTCCCCCCCCCTCCCTTCCAGGCGCGGAGCTAGGGGGGGTCGGGGTAGGTCAAGTGCCCCCGGGCGCCGGGTCCCTAAGGGCGCCCAGCTGAGCTGATTTTTTTTTTTTTTCCCTCTGCGGAGGGGAGCAGCGCAGAGAAGAGAAGAGGGAGAGCTATGCGGACGGTGGAGAAGGGGGCCATCTCCCCCCCTTCTCTCACCTTAGGGCTCTCCCTCCCTCCATCGCTGTCCCCTCCGTTATTGTCCGGGTGCTGGCGCAGCGGGCGGGACTCACCTCCGTCTCGCTCCAGCGCCGGCCGGAAGTTCGGATCCCGCAGCCGCTGCTCTGGTCTGGACTAGACCAGAGTAGCGGCAGATCCATCCGCGCTGCGACGAGACGGAGGTAAGTTCCGCCCGCCGCTGCCAGCACCCGGACATTAATGGAGGGGACAGCGAGGGAGAGAGAGCAGCTCTCCCTCTTCTCTGCGCTGCTCCCCTCCTGCTGGGGAGGCAGGGAGGGGGACACCTGGCTACCTACTCTGGGCATATATACCCCTGGCTACATCTACTGGGCATATATACCCCCTGGCTACATCTACTGGGCATATATACCCCCTGGCTACATCTACTGGGCATATATACCCCCTGGCTACATCTACTGGGCATATATACCCCTGGCTACATCTACTGGGCACATATACCCTGTCCCCTGGCTACATCTACTGGGCACATATACCCCTGGCTACATCTACTGGGCACATATACCCCTGGCTACATCTACTGGGCACATATACCCCTGGCTACATCTACTGGGCACATATACCCCTGGCTACATATACTGGGCACATATACCCCTGGCTACATATACTGGGCCTATATACCCCTGGCTACATATACTGGGCATATATACCCCCTGGCTACATCTACTGGGCATATATACCCCTGGCTACATCTACTGGGCATATATACCCCTGGCTACATCTACTGGGCATATATACCCTCTGGCTACATCTACTGGGCATATATACCCCCTGGCTACATCTACTGGGCATATATACCCCCTGGCTACATCTACTGGGCATATATACCCCTGGCTACATCTACTGAGCATATATACCCCTGGCTACATCTACTGGGCATATATACCCCTGGCTACATCTACTGGGCATATATACCCCTGGCTACATCTACTGGGCATATATACCCCTGGCTACATCTACTGGGCATATATACCCCTGGCTACATCTACTGGGCATATATACCCCCTGGCTACATCTACTGGGCATATATACCCCTGGCTACATCTACTGGGCATATATACCCCTGGCTACATATACTGGGCATATATACCCCTGGCTACATCTACTGGGCATATATACCCCCTGGCTACATCTACTGGGCATATATACCCCCTGGCTACATATACTGGGCATATATACCCCTGGCTACATATACTGGGCATATATACCCCCTGGCTACATCTACTGGGCATATATACCCCTGGCTACATCTACTGGGCATATATACCCCTGGCTACATCTACTGGGCATATATACCCCCTGGCTACATATACTGGGCATATATACCCCCTGGCTACATATACTGGGCATATATACCCCCTGGCTACATATACTGGGCATATATACCCCCTGGCTACATATACTGGGCATATATACCCCCTGGCTACATATACTGGGCATATATACCCCCTGGCTACATATACTGGGCATATATACCCCCTGGCTACATGGACTGGGCATATATACCCCCTGGCTACATATACTGGGCATATATACCCCTGGCTACCTACTCTGGGCATATATACCCCTGGCTACATATACTGGGCATATATACCCCTGGCTACATATACTGGGCATATATACCCCCTGGCTACATGGACTGGGCATATATACCCCCTGGCTACATATACTGGGCATATATACCCCTGGCTACATATACTGGGCATATATACCCCCTGGCTACATATACTGGGCATATATACCCCCTGGCTACATATACTGGGCATATATACCCCTGGCTACATCTACTGGGCATATATACCCCTGGCTACATCTACTGGGCATATATACCCCCTGGCTACATATACTGGGCATATATACCCCCTGGCTACATATACTGGGCATATATACCCCCTGGCTACATATACTGGGCATATATACCCCCTGGCTACATATACTGGGCATATATACCCCCTGGCTACATATACTGGGCATATATACCCCCTGGCTACATATACTGGGCATATATACCCCCTGGATACATGGACTGGGCATATATACCCCCTGGCTACATATACTGGGCATATATACCCCTGGCTACCTACTCTGGGCATATATACCCCTGGCTACATATACTGGGCATATATACCCCCTGGCTACATGGACTGGGCATATATACCCCCTGGCTACATATACTGGGCATATATACCCCTGGCTACATATACTGGGCATATATACCCCCTGGCTACATATACTGGGCATATATACCCCCTGGCTACATATACTGGGCATATATACCCCTGGCTACATCTACTGGGCATATATACCCCCTGGCTACATGGACTGGGCATATATACCCCCTGGCTACATATACTGGGCATATATACCCCTGGCTACCTACTCTGGGCATATATACCCCTGGCTACATATACTGGGCATATATACCCCCTGGCTACATATACTGGGCATATATACCCCCTGGCTACATATACTGGGCATATATACCCCCTGGCTACATATACTGGGCATATATACCCCCTGGCTACATGGACTGGGCATATATACCCCTGGCTACATATACTGGGCACATATACGCCTGACTATATATACTGGGCACATATTATTCTCCTGGCTACATATACTGGGCATATATACCCCTGGCTACATATACTGGGCACATATACCTTTGGCTACATATACTGGGCACACATATCCCTGCCTACATATACTGGGCACATATACCCCTGGCTACCTGTTCTGTGGACATCTCTACCCCTGGCTACCTGTTCTGGGGACATCTATATCGCTGGCCACCTATTCTGGGGACATCTATACCGCTGGCCACCTATTCCGGGGACATCTATACTGCTGGCTACCTATTCTGGGGACAACTATAGACCTGGGGCTACCTATTTTTGGGGAACCACGTCAGATTGAGTGTATTTTGGAGAACTGCTGCCAGGTGAGAGGTGTCTACCATATTAAGGGGGCATTCTACCTATTTATGTGAAATGCTGTCTATTTATGTGACTCATGACTGCTGAATTTGTCTTGTTGGGGGCCTCATGGTTACTGAATTTGTCTTGTTGGGGGCCTCATGATTTGTTGGGGGCCTCAAGATCGCTGAATTTGTCTTGTTGGGGGCCTCATGATTGCTGAATTTGTCTTGTTGGGGGCCTCATGATTGCTGAATTTGTCTTGTTGGGGGCCTCATGATTCCTAAATTTGTCTTGTTGGGGGCCTCATGATTGCTGAGTTGGTTATGTTGGGGGTCTCATGATTGCTGAATTTGTCTTGATGGGGGGGGGCTCATGATTGCTGAATTTGTCTTGGAACATGCTGGAAGGTACATACTGAGGGAGCGTGGGTGAGCGTGAGCCTGCTAACCTCCATATACATTTGGCTCCACCCATAACCACGCCCACATTTATTATGTGACCACGCCCCTTTTTGGCGCACCTTGGCTTTGGGGGGCGCATTAATAGTCTTTGTCCCCGGGCGCTGAAAACCCTAGCTACGCCTCTCTCATGCTCATTGTGTATTCATTAGCTGCCCTCCTCCCAGAGTCTTTTTTTTTATTTACACATCCAATCACTGAGTCACCTCAGCCTTGCTTGTAAACGCAAGTGATCAGCTAGGCAGGGAAATAAATGGAAGAGGAGGAATATATTATGGATAAAAAGAACTCCCAGCATTCAACTTTTTGGCACTGTTTGGCACTAGGGCCAGTGCTCCTATAGTATGTAATAACTCCAAACCATAACAGCAGAAAAAGTTTTGAATGCAGGATTAGCATCTTTATCACTGAATACACTCAGACCAGTTGCTGTTGAATTTTGATTTTTATGGTGACAATACCGCTTTAAGTAAACTGTCAATCAAAATCCAATAAATTCATCAGCTGGACAATAAGATACATAGCCCCGTATGCAATTAACCTTTTCTCCTCAGTTATCTCCTAGGTGATAATTTTCACATTCCCTTTAAAATAACTCTCTTTACAATAACTCAACATTTTACAATTGAAAAAAGTACCTAAAAGTTGGAGAGAAACTACTATCAACATTATTTTAAGTATTTTCTTACTTGCTGGTGGTTTAAAAGGCATTTTATGACAAGGTGTAAAAACATCACCTAGGAGGAAACTCAAGAGAAAAGGTGACTTGCATAAGGCCCATAGAGTAATCATAAGTGACACTAGTGACATAATACCAGTTTGTTTTGAGCAATACAATGTCTTCCTCAGGCTTCTGTACAAAGCTGGAGTAAACTCCACATGCTGCAACTTGCCAAAAGTGATGACGAGTTATCTTCAACTTTGTACATAAGTCTGAGGAAGAGCTTTAATAGCTTTAAACAAATTAATGTTGTCATCTTCCTCTGTAGAAAATGTATGCTGCGAAATAAGATTTTGGCTTATGAAGAAACATAGGGCATTTGTTATATAGTTATTTGGATTTTAAAAAGACATACGTCCATCGAGTTCAACCAGAAAATAAAGTACAACACCAGCCTGCTCCCTCACATATCCCTGTTGATCCAGAGGAAGGCGAAAAACCCTTACGAGGCATGGTCCAATTTGCCCAAAAAGAGAAAAAAATTCCTTCCCAACTCCAGATGGCAATCAGATAAAATTAATGAAACACCACCACCGGAATTTACCTAGTAATTATAGCCATGGATGTCTTGCAATGCAAGGAACGCATTTAACCTCCCTGGCGGTATATTAAAAACCGCCAGGGGGCAGCGCTGCCGGTTTTTTGCTTCTTTTTTGTATTAAATCATGTAGCGAGCCTAGGGCCCCAGCACCTCCGATCGCCTCCGGCGATAGGCGATCAGGAAATCCCGTTCAAAGAACGGGGTATTTTCTGGAGGGCTTCCCCCGTCGCCATGGACGTCGTGACGTCTAAGAGTCCCGATCCACCCCTTAGCGCTGCCTGGCGCTGGTAGGCCAGGCAGCGCAGGGGTCTAGGAGGGGGGGGCTCTACGGCGGCGCAGATAGCGGCGATCGAGCGTGGGGCGGCGGCGATCGGTCTGCTGGCGCAGCTAGCAAAGTGCTAGCTGCGTCCAGCAAAAAAAAATATTACGCAAATCGGCCCAGCAGGGCCTGAGAAAACCTCCTGTGTGGCTTACCCCGAACTACGTTCGGGGTTACCGCCAGGAAGGTTAAGCCCCCTTTAAATGCAGTGATCTTAATCACTCTTACTGTAAAGAACCCACAAAGGGGCACATGCACTGAAATGGTTGCAAATCACTGCTCAAGGAGATCAAGTGATGTTTCTGCTCACTACACAGGTGGGAAAAACATCCCACAGTGAATTACCTTTCCAGCAGTAAAGATGATGATATCAATGATACATTTAAGAATGTAAATCAGCGTGAGGTACAATTTTACAATGTGCAAACATTGACTAGATCATTTCTAAATGAATGTTGTAAGAAAAAATATGCAATTTTATTCATTAAACAGAGTATGAAGCCTAAAAAATACTTCTTTTTACTGGGCAATCCTCTTCAGGAATAAGACTATAGCTGAAACGCCACATTCCCACGTCGCAATGATCAATTAATACCCCTGAAATCCCTGGGGAAAAATTCCACAACTTTCCAGGTCGTGGACTTTGCTACACGGGTGAGGCAAAGCTTTGCGCTGTAGCTCTGCCTCTGCTCACGTCATTCTCTGCCTCCTCCTGCCCCTCTCAGTAAAAGAAGACTGAGAGGGGCGGGAGGAGGCGGAGATCGGCAGAGATTGATGCAAGCAGAGGCAGAGCTTCAGCACAAAGCTCTCCCTCTACCCGGAAGGAGCCCCGAATTTGCCCTGGGGATTTCGGGGTATTAACTGATTGTTCTGCTGCGGGAATGCAGTGTTTCAGCTATGGTCTTATTGCTGAAGAGGACTGCCTAGTAAAAAGAGGTATTTTTTTAGGCTTCCGATTCTCTTTAAGTTATATTCAGTACCATTCCTCTTTAAGTTGTTAACCTCTTGAGGACCAGAGGTTTATACCGTACATCCTTAGTGACCAGGCCATTTTTCACAATTCAGCACTTTGCAACTTTAACCGTTTATTGCTTAATCATACAACTTAGCACCCAAATTAATTTTACCTCCTTTTCTTCTCACAAATAAAGCTTTCTTGTGGAGGTACTTGATTGCTGCTGCTATTTTTTTTTTTATATATAAATTAATAAAAAAAAAGACTGACATTTTGTTAAAAAATAAACATACAGATTAGTTAATTGACTTCCCCTTTAATTGGCCCTAGACTACGATACACACAGTACACTATACATACATGGACATATGCCTACGGTAGGGATTAGACTGTGAGCCCCTCCAAGGGACAGTTAAGTGACAAGACTATGTTTTGTGCAGCATTGCGTAAGAGGTCAGCGCTATATAACTATCAAATTATCATATACTAAAAAAAACACAGCCTGCCAGCTCCAATTGCAGGGTGGCAGGCTGATCGATGGGGCCCAATTTGCTTACTGACAGGAGCTTGCGTTCCTCGCGAGATGATGCCATATGGTGTCGCTGAGACCTGAGAGAGTTGCGTTTCCACCACCATCCAGTGTTAGGTGAACGGGAATTTGTTACTGTTATGGTGGCCACTAATGAACCAATCTTTTTCATACAATCTTACCAAATCTATGTAGTATAAGGGTAAACTGAGTGAATATACTGAATGGATACTTCAGGCAGTTACCTTATATTACATAGAAATGGTAAGATTGGATGAAAAAGATTGGATCATTAGTGGCCACCTTTACTATAAATGAACTTTAAAGAGACTCTGAAGTCTCGTAAAAATCATGTTTTTAATTAAAAAATGTGTTTAACATCTTTGCCCTATCTAAACCGCCGCATCCCCGCCGCTGTACACTAAATCCCCCCAAACTCCCCGGGGGGCAATCCGGGCAGCGCTTCCAAGAGAGGCAGAGCTATGAGCCGCAGCTCTGCCTCTCAGCCCAGATCGCCGCCTCTCCCCCGCCCCTCTCAGTCTTCCTTCACTGAGAGGGGCGGGGGAGAGGCGGAGATCCGCCGCTGATAGACGGGCATGGAGGCAGAGCTGCGGCTCATAGCTCTGCCTCCAACAGCAGCAAAATCCACGACCAAGAAAGTCATGGATTTTGCGGGGTAGAGGGAGGGGGGAGTTAGGGGGGATTTAAATAGATTTCAGCGGCGGGGATGCGGCGGTTTAGGTAGGGCAAAGATGTTAAACACATTTTTTTAATTAAAAACATGATTTTTAGGAGACTTCAGTGTCTCTTTAAATTTTAATTTGCAACCAGCTATGAATGTATGCGGCTAAGTTCACAGTGGCCACTGCGTTGTGTTCATTGTAACAGCAGGAACACAATGGACTGGGAATCAATGACATACAATACATTACCTGCACATTGCAATACATACAGTCAGCATACTGTGCAGCATGCAGTCAATGAAAAGTATGCACTGTCACTGGTAACCCAGTTTTGAGATACTGCACTGCATGCAGTGCATTACCATGCTGCACACCGTTATACTGCACCGCAATGCACCACTGTGAAAGTAGTCTGAAGGAGCATGTAAGCCCATAGTGAAGTTTTTTACAACCATGAAGCCGGTGGAGAACACTTTCAAGTGATTTAAAGTGGAGATTTGAAAGATGGTAATAAGAAACTGAAGGGTAAAAGAATCTGATAGTTCAGGATGGGATTATATTATAAAGCAAGCTAAGGTGATCCAAGGACTATAGCAGTGGTAGAAGAAGAATAAGAAGAAAATAAACTGGCAATCTGCCAATGCTGAAGCAAGAAATGTAGCCATACTTCCCAACCTGGGCTGAGGATGAACCATTAGAGGCTACAACCTCTGGGCACAGAGCTGAGAGGGCATGGGATGCTAGTAGGAAGTCTTGACTTTTTTCCTCCCTTCCTCTCCTCGCCCCCCCCCCCTCCTGTGCTCCCCCCATATGCAGAGCTTCAAGTGGAGCAGCAGATAGAGCATACAATAGAGACTCACCCCCTCCCAGCTCCAGTCTGTGTTTTACAGTGCTGCTCACTCTCTACACCGTAATCTGAGAATCAGGAAGTAGAGAGCAAGCAGCGCTGAAAAAGGCAGAAGGGAGCTTTAGTGGCTGTAGCCTGTAGGAGGTGAGTCTCTACCTTATTACTGCCTGCTGCGCTCAATAGAGATGTCACAAACATAGAATTTTCCATTCGTGAACAGCGAACGCGAACTTCCACAAATGGTCACGAACATGTGAACCCAGCAAACCGCCATAGACTTCAATGGGCAGGCGAATTTTAAAACCTACAAAGCCTGTTTCTAGCCACAAAAGTGATGGAAAAGTTGTTTCAAGGGGTCTAACTCCTGGACTGTGGCATGCCAGAGGGGGATCCATGGCAAAAGTCCCACCAAAAATTACGGAGTAGGGTTTTAATCCGTAGAGGGCAGAAATCACATTATGCACAATTCTGGGTGTCAGTGGGCTGTGGAGTGTCACACACAGAGAAATACAATAGTACTATCAGAATACAGTGAAATAATAATGCACTGGAGTGGTTTTGTGCGTGCCACTTAATGAGGCAACAACAATAGCAGTAGTGTGCACACAGCTCTGGGTGTGAGCTGTGAAGTGTCACACACAGAGAAATGCAATAATGCAATCAGAATACAGTAAAATAATAATGCACTGGAGTGGTACTTTGCCTGCAACTTAATGTAGCAACAGCAGTAGTGTGCACACAGCTCTGGGTGTCAGTGGGCTGTGGAGTGTCACACACAAAAAAAACCACAGGAGACCAATATGCTAGCCCTCAAAAGAGCTGTTTGGGGTACTTTCACAGCTAGTAAGGAACAAGAACACAGGCCTAGCTAATGCTTTACCTACCTATCTGAAGCAAGTCTGACCCTGCTCTCACTAACAGTCAGCAGCCAGCAGAGAATGAATTCAATATGGCCACCGCTTTTTGATAGGTGGGGTAGGGGGTCCAGGAGGGGGAGCTAGCTGATTGGCTGCCATGTGTCTGCTGACTGTGAGGTAAGGGGCCAAAGTTTGGCTCCATTATGATGTATAGGGGGCGGGTCGAACACGCCATATGTTCACAGTTCATGGAGAACGTGAACAGCGGAAATTCGCCGGGAAATGTCCGTGGGCGAACCATCTCTAATGCTACATATGGAGGGAGCACAAGAGGGGGACCACAACACCACCACTCGGATAACTATGGGGGGATCACTAAACCACTAACAGGAAATAATGTGGGGGGATGAAGGACCACTAGACTACCAGGGAATACTGTGGGTGATGGGGGGCACTAGAATACAAAGGAATACCTTGGAGGGACCAATAGACTTGCAGGGAATATTGTGGGGGTGATCTTTTGGATTTAAGAATAATTATGCATGTTCTAACATCTAATTATGCGTGTTCTAATCACGCTGTTCTAACTTTCAATTATGTTATAACGCGCAGTGTCTATTGCAGTTCACACACATATAGCATGTTTGTTATGCAATGTGCACAGTGTAAATCCACCCTTAGACTACAAGGGAATCTTGTGGGGTAACTATCAGAATACTTATACACAATCGTTTAAGCGCACATCCTATTCAATATAAAAGTCCACAAAACACTATTCAGGAGTTTCTCAAAGCTGTTCTCATATGCAGTTTCTTGATCTCTTCTACCACCATCACCGTGGACACCCAACAGCAAACAGACTCACCAGATGTATTGGCCACTGCTAGACTGGCCAACCATGCACAAATCCAGGAGCCTCAGTACTTCAGGATCCTGGTACCGCTGTGATGCTATCCGTTTAGACCACCATCATCCTCCCCATAATCCATGCATTGTACCTCAAAGAAACAGCCTCCATAGCGTAACTCCGTAAAAAACTTAAAACTTTAATAATAAAATTGCACTCACATGCTCCAGATTGTATTGCACATTTAGAGTTTCACGGGCTCTCCCCCGTTGCCTGGCAGGGCACAGCTTGTGTTGGATCCTCCTGTTCCCCCTCCACTCAGCTTGCAGACACCACCGCCTTCACCGGCCGTTCGCTTCCTGGTATGTCCAACCTCCCGCCCGATCGATTTCGTCACTCCCTTGTGACTCATCAGGGGCACGGGAGTTGGACTCATTACCAGGGTTTTTATATCCTTTAGTGTGAGGCTAATTGCCTCTTCCTCCTCTTCCGTCCGCGTCATACGCGTCATGACGTACGCTTGATCACATGTCTCTTTCAGTTTTTCGCTTCCGCCCTTACTGCATGCGTCATTACGTCCGCGTTCGGGCACCGTTGTCCGCGTCATCCGTCCGCGTCGCATACATCAATACGTACGCATTATACTTGTTGTGTTCTCGGGCTGCTCTGATTGGCTGCCTATTTCCGCGTCACATGCGTCATGACGTACGCGTTAGTTTTATGAGGTCAACAAAATAGGGAAGAAAGACAGGGGTAGACTGATTAGGGGGGGAAGAACACAAGAGGGCACAAAGTATGTCGTCCCATTTGTCACAGAATTCTCCAGTCAGTATAGAGAGATGGAGGGTGCAGTCAGGAGACACTGGCGTATATTGAAGGAGGACAGAACACTTCAGAGGATCCTGCCAGAGAGGCCCCAGTTCATATATAGAAGGGCCCCGAATTTAAAACAGATATTGGCACCCAGCCTGGTGGAGGGGCCTAAGAATAAAAAGGTAGCCTTCTGGCAGCAGAAAGGTTTCTTTCCGTGCAGGGGGTGCAAGGCATGCGAAGAGGCTAGGGGTAGCAAGATAAAAGAGGTCATATCCCATGCAAATGGAGCTAAGTTCAAGATATTACAAAACATCACATGTAACACAGTGGGGGTGGTATACCTGTTATGGTGTGGGTGTGGGAAACAATACGTGGGCAGAACCACCAGGGCATTGAAATCTAGGGTGATGGAGCACATCAGGAACATCAAGAAAGGGTTTGGAGGACATAGTGTATCAGAACACTTTTTTACGGAGTTACGCTATGGAGGCTGTTTCTTTGAGGTACAATGCATGGATTATGGGGAGGATGATGGTGGTCTAAACGGACAGCATCACAGCGGTACCAGGATCCTGAAGTACTGAGGCTCCTGGATTTGTGCATGGTTGGCCAGTCTAGCAGTGGCCAATACATCTGGTGAGTCTGTTTGCTGTTGGGTGTCCACGGTGATGGTGGCAGAAGAGATCAAGAAACTGCATATGAGAACAGCTTTGAGAAACTCCTGAATAGTGTTTTGTGGACTTTTATATTGAATAGGATGTGCGCTTAAACGATTGTGTATAAGTATTTAGGTCTTGCCGGACCTTGTGGTAGCGCACTCCGCTGGGACATTTTATTCAGTTTTAAATTGTACAAGCTATAGCGCTTTGATAACACGGTACATAACTATCAGAACACCAGGGAGTATTGTGGGAGGATGGGGGGACCACTAGATTACCAGGGAATACTGTGGGTGATGGGGAAGGGGGTGGGGAGATGGCTAGACTACAAAAGAATACTATGGGGGACCATTAGACCACCAGGTAATACTCTGGGGAATGTGGGGACCATTAGACTACGAGGGAATACTATGGGCAGGGAATACTGTGGGGGCATGCGCGTAACAATAGGGGATGCAGCCCATGTGCCTGCCGCTGCCCGCCGCTCGCTGCATTTCTAAAGCTAGAAGCTGGAGTGGAGCACAGAGGGGGAAAGCCCGAGGTGAGGGAGGGAGGGGGGGACCTTCCCCCCTCCCCGCCGAGTGTGTCCATAGCTTTACCCTCATGGTGCGACCCCTCCAGCCCCCCAAATCGGCCACGAACGGGCCCTAGGGGGAGGGGGGGCCGGAGGGGAGGGGGGGCCGGAGGCCCTCTCACATTTTCTGCAGGGGGGCCAGGGGGCTCTAAGTTACGCCCCTGTGTGGGGGGATGGGAAGACCAATAGACTATAGACTACCAGGAAATACTATGGCCTCAATTCACTAAGCAGTTTAGACTAGTCTACAGATGGTTTTTAGTCTACTGATGGTTTGGTGTAATGTTTTAGACCTGTTTTTAGAGCTGGTCTAACATTCAGTAATTACACAATTCACAAAGGCAAACAAGGAGTAACCATGCCCACTTTTTCTGACAGAGATTAGACCAGCTGATTTCTTGCCGGTAAAGTAATTCTGTGTGCTATTTTAGTTGTGAGGACAGAACCTTTTGAATTAATTATGCAGGAGTTTAATTGTATGCAGAGGAGAGCTCATCAAAGGAGAAGGATGTCAGTCATAGCTACTTGTTTGTAAATTGCATATTTTGATCATTTTCCCTGCTTTACCCCTTTGATGCAACTGACCAAACCATCAGTAAACTAAAAACCATCAGTAGACTAGTCTAAACTGCTTAGTGAATTGAGGCAAAAGGGGGATGGAGAGACCACTAGACTACTGGTAAGTGTGTGTGTGTGTGTGTGTGTGTGTGTGTGTGTGTGTGTGTGTGTGTGTGTGTGTGTGTGTGTGTGTGTGTGTGTGTGTGTGTGTGTGTGTGTGTGTGTGTGTGTGTGTGTGTGTGTGTAAAGAAGGGGGGGGGCTGGATGAGAGGAAGGGTAGGCACACTCTGGAATCTCTGGCTCTAGTGCTTGTCAGGACCCTGACCTGTGACATTCACTGTTGCAGCTCTGCTCCCATCAAGTGACAATGCATGGGACAGCACCATGATCAAGAATGTGGAGAGCAGTGTGTTCTCAGAATGTACTGCTGCGTAAAGCCACATACACACGTTCAACAAGTGCACAACGTGCAAACTACCACCTGCACAACCTGACGTACTGCACAACCTGACGTACCGCACGACCTGTATGTCCACAAATCCGGACGGATAAATAACCAACTCATTTACGTACTGCGCAAGATAGCGGAATGACGGACTACACATTGAAAACAAGTACAAGTCGGTTTACAGTTGTTCAAAGACTTGTACACATGGACCATCTGCACAATATCAGACGAACGTAGGCCAACATAGATCCGACAGTTGGATCGGGCGCAATGCCTCTCATCAGATGCTAATCAAGTCGTTTGCACACGTACACACGCCTGATTGTCGACCAACAGTCTAAAACGGACTAAAGTCGGACGACAATCAGGCAGTTTTTTTGTGCGTGTGTACGGGGCCTTAACTCATAAGCTGGAATATCAGATAAAGCACTCTATTATCACACAGTTGTGAAGATAATAAACAGTCTTGCTGTGTCCCTCTTTAAACTAAATATGATGCCTGCAGGCAGGGCCGGATTTACCATAAGGCACTGTAGGCACGTGCCTAGAGGCTCCTGTAGATGAAAAGGCGGCTCATTCCCTTCCCCTAGTATCTCCCTCTTGCCTTACCTATGCAGAGTTCCAACCACTAGCTACTTAAAGAGACTCTGAAGCCTCTTAAAAATCCTTTTTTTAATAAACAATCTTGTTTAATACATTAGCCCTACCTTAACCCGCCGCATTCCCGTGGCTGTAAACTATCTAAAACCCCCCTAACCCGCCCTCCCTCTCCCCCGCAAAATCCACGACTTTCTTGGTCGTGGATTTTGCTGCCCCTATGCGCTTCCGTGTGAGGCAGGGCTATGAGCTGCAGCCCTGCCTCACATGCGTCTGTCAGCAGATCCGCCTCTCCCCGCCCCTCTCAGCGAAGGAAGACTAAGAGGGGCGGGGGAGAGGCGGCAATCCGTGCTGATAGACACGTTTGAGGCAGAGCTGCAGCTCATAGCCCTGCCTCACACGGAAGCTCTGCACAGCCGCGGGAATGTGGCAAGTTATTTAGGACTAATGTATTAAACAGGATTTTTTTTTAACTAAAAAGTATTTTTAAGAGGCTTCAGAGTCTCTTTAACACTGAAGGTACCTCTGGCTACCTAATGCTAAGCCTATAACTACCTATGATGGACAAGGGAAGTAAGGGGGAAGTGACAGCTGGGCCAGCCAGCAAACTTGTGGTGCAGTTCAGCTGGGATTTGTAGATTCATGGAGGGTGAAGTCTAGGTTGCTAGGACATCTGTGCCTATAGGCTCCAGTGATGTAAATCCATGCCTGCCTGCAGGTTTAATTTTCAAATAAAACAATTTGTGTCATCAGCCTAGCCATGAAAATATCACTATAATTTCTTGGAACTTTCATAAAAACAACTTGACCTGTTCATTTAGAACCAATTAAACGGTATTTTAATGAGAACGTGGGTGTCCTGAAATCAGGGCCGGGCCGAGGCATAGGCTGGAGAGGCTCCAGCCTCAGGGCGCAGTGTAAGAGGGGGCGCAGAATTCATTCAGCTGTCATTCCCAATTGTGTTTGAAGCAGAAAGAAATAAGAAAAGGGGATACATGGCAGTGACTGAAAGCCAGATAACTAGATATTAAGGTGTTGGGGAGGTTGTGGGCCCTGTGGCGCCTCTTAGTCTAATAGCAATCAGTGTGTGATGGCTGGGGTGGGAGGGATGGAGGGGCGCACTTTGGTGTCTCAGCCTTGGGTGCTGGAGGACCTTGTCCCGGCTCTGCCTGAAATAACCTGGATGCACACGAGGACAGTAGATAAAACCCGTTTGCAGTATTAAATCCCTTAGGACAGTTTTAATCTTCTTTTTGCAATTTCTATCTTTCTCCTCTGTTCTTATCTTCGTGCAAATGAACAAAAATAGAAGATAAATATCAGAGTTAAGTTGAAACAGTTTCCTAAAAACTAGCTGGCATAACTACAGAAACCATCTCTGACCACAAAGGGGTTAAGGCATGGATCGCATTTCCACCCTAAAAAAAAGTAGCCTGTTAATGTATTTTCCATACATTACAGTGTATCACAGAGAGTTACCATCTCATTCACATCAACAGGCTGTTGCACTTATCCTTTAGGCGATTTACAGTGCAGCTCTCCCTCTCCCCCCTCCTCCCTCTCATGTTCGCGTGATCTGAGCACAGCTATCTTCTCTACATGTGGGCGGGAGCTGGCGTCCAGCCATCTGAGGGCTTCTATAATCCTGCCTCTGCTTTTCTTTTTTTTCCATTTTCTTTCTCTTTTTTCACACACTGCCTTCTTTCCTTCTTTCCTAACAGTGGAATCCCATTTAGAGAAACACCAGAGGGAGAGCAGACCGCTGGCTGACCAAACCCTTGCTGTCACGCAAAGCCAGCCCTCTGTCAATCTCCTCTTCTGCCTGACAGAGCCCTGGCACCGGTTCAAACCATTGCGTGCAAGCGATGAAGCCACATTACCCGGCGAGGAATTTCATAATAACAACAGCTGTTAAATATTGATGACTCCTGGCAAGCGCTGAATGCACTTGGTGAAGGTTAAGCCCGCGTGTAATGGAATCTAATTCCTCATTATATATTGTATCAGCTATCCGGAACTTGCTTTTTTCATCATTCAAATTTAGAAGGAAAAAAAAAACTACAATCAAAATAACAGGAAAAAAAAAAAAAGACAGACCTGGCAGAGATAGGGTTAAAGGGTGTGGTAAAAGACAAATAAAGCTGGGGAAAACTGAAAGAAGCACAGGTTATAAATGTTTATTCATAGGAAAGTGAAGACAGTAAAAATAACCAGTTTGTCCACATTCCGGTCTCTAGAGTCTTCTTCGTTTAACAACTCTGCTCTCTAGTAGTGTTTTTTTCAGCTTCTGGGTGCTTTTGTTTTCAGCATCTGTGACTGATAGAATCTGCCATGAGCAACTTCCTCACCAGAGAAAATGTTGTCACTATGATTTCAATGAGAATCTAGCTTTTTCCTGTTGAACAGCAATGAGATGTACACCTACAATGACTCCAGTGATTACTGTGTATTAGTTTTTCATTTTACTGTATATCAAAGACAATTCATTATTTTGTATGAATTCATTAGAGTTAAGATACCCATACACTAGACACGAGACATTCCCCAGCAGATTCAATCACTGTTATCTAATCTGCCAAAGATTATGGCCCCCAATATGCTGCCAGATCATAATTTCAATCGATTTCTAGTAGGATTCGATTACCTTACTAATCAGAGAGGACTTTTTAAAAAAAAATTAGTTTAGGGGCAGGGGATGCGGCGGTATGTGTGTGGAGGGGAAGGACCGGTGATGTTGCCCCAATGCTAATACCGCTCACCAGGGCAAAGAGAGGCAAAGCATTCTCACCTCTCTAGCCAGCACACTCCTTCCTCTGTGCTTCTGTCATCTTCCGGTGCCCGTAGTGAGTGCGTACATGCCGCTGGGTTATTACAGGCACCTGGAGATGACAGAAGCACAGAGGAAGAAGCGTACTGGGTGGAGATTTGAGCGTGAGAGCGCTTCGCAGTGCATTAGCAGGGGAGGACACCTGGGGACCATCATACACTGACGGTAGTAGCGGTTTTTATTGATTGTGAATAGATTTTCTGCTGAAATCTACTAGGCTACATTCACAGTGGCCGTTGTGTTGCATTCCCTGTTGCAGGAGGAATGCAAAGGATTGTGAAAGCGTTACCGCACGTTATCCATGCTCTGTCGCATACAGTAAAGCATACAGTGCTTCACTGAATCAGTGTGTTACCATGCAGCAATCCAATGTACCATTACACACGTGCCACACTGTGAGCATTGCATAGGTGGTGCATTGCAGTGCGGAAAGCTTTCATTACAATGCTGCATTGCAAAGCACCACTGTGAATGTGGCCTTAGGGTCCTTTCCTACTGCATCAGTGCATTGCAGAATAATTCTGCATGTCATAATTCAGCATGTCATACAATTCTATGCATGTCATACAATTCTATGGGCCTGTTCACATCTCTGTGTTGTAACAGATGACGTTATTCTAACTCGCTGCATGCAGGCTTTTTATTAACACATATATGTTCAGTCTCTATTGCAGTTCACATACTTAAAAATTGATGTGCAGTATGTGGCAATGACAGATCCCTCTGTGATCAGATGTTGATCAGAAAGGGATCTATCTTTTGGGCACATCAGGAGTAAGTCTGCCAGTGTATGGCAGGTTTCAGTGTATTTCTAAAGGTAGCCATACATCAGGCGACTTGACGGCCGATCGACCATCTGATTTGATTATTATAATCGGATGAAAATCGGTGCCGCCAAGTGCATGCCCGACCAACAATATGACCAATTTCGTACCGAAACTGGTCACATTAGGCAATCGCACATGATCGACACAAGAAGTAGGGACGACTTGCTGGATCGGGTGCGCATCGGTAACTGAGTGCGATATTGGGACAAGCAACAAACGTGACTAAACCCCGTGGTGCTGTCCCCCTAATGTTAAATGTCTCTCGTTACTCCTCCCCAAGTGCCCAGTGTAATTGATACATTACCTGTCCGTGGCCTCCGCTTGTCCTCCGCTGGCTCCAAATTTCCTCCGTTTCCTCCATTCTCCTTACACGCATACCCCACGTGATTGCATAGAAAGAGCACATTGGTGACGTCAGACATCACACATGTGCCCATTATTAGGCAACCACATGGCGCCCATATATGGAGAATGGAGGAAGCTCGGAGCCAGCGGAGGACAAGTGGTAGACATGGACAGGTAATGTATCACATGCACTGGGCACTGGGGGGAACAGTTAACATTAGGGGGATAGGGTGGGGTCGACCAGGGGGCCGGATGCTGTGTCACAAGGCTGATTTCTGATCAATTTCAGCATGAAATTGATCAGAAATCGGATTGCGGTGTATGGGCAGCCAACAGATCTCTCTGTAATTAGATTCGATTAGAGAGAGATTTGTCTCTTGGTCGAATCTGCCCATCATCGCTAGATACCTGTATATGGCTACCTCAACTCCTTAAGCACATACTAGGTACGTTTTGGTAGGGAAGTGGTTTAACTGCCAACAATGTACTACTTATGTTAATTGGCGATTTGGCCCCTGGGAAGCAGCAGGGAGCGGGCTGACATAATTCCTTCCTCACTCCCTCCACACGGGCCCCCTTCTTCTGCCTCCCTGTATGCCTGGATTAGCGGTGCAGTGTGTAATTACTCTCCGATCGCTCGCTCCATGCCCGTGCCCCCCAATGGGAGCCGCCTCCTCTCTCTCCTCTACCTCCTGTATGACGCATGATTACATACGCGTCATACAGGATTGGGAGAGGAGAGAGGAGCCTGGTGCCGGAGGGGACACCGATCAGCGATCTGGTGAGTTATTTACACATCGACTGCTGCACTCCAGCCATGCAGGAGGGCCACAGGAGGGGGTCTATGTGGAGGGAGAGAGGATGATGTCAGCTCCCCTCCCTGCTGTGGTGAACATTACGGAAAGTCGTGCGCAATCGCCAACGACTTGCGTGATGGTCCAGCCCATTACTGTCAGTCCTGTGTAGAATAAAACAAAATACCTTTCCTTTTGCTCTTCTCACTGGAAGCAACAGCCCCTCACCCACATCCTGTGTCAGGTCAGAAAAGAATTTCACACATGGACAACCCCCTAGGCAGAGCCATTTGGCTGCACAGCTCATGTCCCAGAAACTAACTCCAACCAGTAAGATAAGAGATTCCCTCCAAAATCATACAATCAAACAAAGAAAACTTTAATTTATTTGTAATTCATTGTCGCAGAAAGACAAAAAACACATTTTCTGATACCTAGAAATCAGTTCTATCATACACCTGAATTACAATTTTCTAACTGTCAGGAATCCGTAGGAAAACCACTTTATCCGGCCTGTGTAGAGCGAATGCGATAGAATAGGCATGTATAGCCTCGTTTGCTACAGGGTCGCCGGCAGCTTATGAATATAGTCTCAGATTTGCGATGCGCCAATCTGGGGCGGAGTCACACAGATTATTAATAATTGGTACATTTTCCTGCTCTGAGTCTGGGGGTGGCAACCTTGCTGCCAGGAGATAACCCTGCCTTAAACACACCTACTTTCCAGGTAGACAGCCCAAAACTCAGGTCCTATAAAAGTGGGGCGGGACCAAACCCGCCCAGTTCTCCAAATTCCATAGACCAGGAAAGTCCAGGCATGCGTTCAAGGAGGACCGACGCATGCTGTGTTCCAGAACTATTAACATTAATGCCTACTTGTAAACTGGACTCTGTTTCTTCATTCTCCAAATGGACTGCAGCCATAACTAAGTAAGAACTTTCTGATTTTATTCCTTTTTATTTTTAAGCTCTGTGTGTATATGTTAATTGGTGTATATAACTGTATGTAATGCATTTTTGTTATTAAACGTTTTGAAAATCGTTTAGCGGTTATGACCTGTTGCTGAACATACACAATCATACCTATTCTCCTGAAATTGCTACCCTGTGTTTAATAGAAGTGTGCCTTTATAACCCCTATGCGAGAACCCGGCCCATATACAACGATCTGACCCAGGTTCCTGCATACTGCTAAGGGTTAATAGAGCGTTCTCGAAGTCCAAGTATAATTACAGTAGCGGGCTGTGTAACCCGCTTGGTGGCAGATCTTTGAATTGTATGTGTGTGGTGAATCCGTTGGCGTCTGAACGCTCCCTGCGCGAGTCAGTTCAGCAAATTGCGAAGTCGGGTTACCCTTCGGGGTGAGCAAAATGACCGTGTGAGAGGATTTCTGACGCTGATCGATTGACCCCATCCACAGACCGGCCTTGCGGTCTGTGACACCTGCAGTGGCACCTATACCTGCTACCTATATTGGGGGCTCTTATACCAACTACCTATACTGGGGCAACTATACCTGCTACCTATACTGGGGGCACCTATACCTACTACCTGTATTGTGGCACCTATACCTGCTACCTATACTGGGGCAGCCATTCCTGGCTACCTATACTAGCTGCACCTATATCTGGCTACCTGTACTGGCAGCTCCTATACCGGGCTACCTATACTGGATGCACCTATACCTGGCTACCTATATTAGGGCACCTATACCTGGCTACACCTATATCTGGCTAACTGTACTGGAGCATCTATTCCTGGCTACCTATACTGTCTGCACCTATATCTGGCTACCTGTACTGGTGACAACTATTCCAGACTACCTATACTGGCTGCACTTATATCTGGCTACCTGTAATAGCGCACCTGTTCTAGGGAAGGGAAAGTGGGATACCAATAAAAAAGTGGGATCATTGGAATCAGCAGAATCAGGGCTTTTACAAACAGTAACATTTTTGTCAGCAAATGTAATTCTTCTTTGAAAAAAAAAAACAGAAAAATATAATTTTTTTTTATTTCACTTTTTTTTTTTTTTACATATTTCATTCAAAATTGTTGTTATATCTCCCGAAAAAGTAAAACATTTTGTTCAGTGTTCAAGCACAATTATGGAAAAACAATATATAATGCAGTATGTCCTATTTCACGTAGGTTTTCTTGTCAAAAATCCTAAGTGAACCTAATGAGTGCAAAACGTCTAAAAACTGCTTGGCAGTAGATGTTCGCGTTTAAGACAAATCGGCTAGCAGGGAAAGGGTTAAGGCTCCTTTCACACTACATCCGTTGCATCACAATAGACAATATGATAACAATGCAATGCAAATAATATATTATAATTGGGGCTTTCAAACCAGTACATTTGTGGTGTGGTGCGATGATTTCTGAGTCTGACAGAATAATGCCTCAGTGTAGTGTAGTAGTATTTTAGGGTCTAAAAGCAGTGCCATTTTTTCACAAGCTTTTAGACCCTAAAAACAGGAAAATACTGCTGGAGAGATATGCAGTGGCTCTGCATATACAGTAACTATCCTCCCCTGGATGCAGCACTGCAATGCTCCATCCATCCACCAGGTGGCGGACTACCCATATAGAGAGATCGCCATCTGTGGTCATGTGACAAGCTGGGATCTCACCAGAGGGCTCATGAGCCTCTGAGGACTGGAAAAAGAATGGCTGCCAGCATCTGGATCCTGGGGGAGGTGAATTACAAATGCCCACTGTGCACATGCTCTGCATATACCTCCAGGCAGCTACCCCGAGTCAGGCTTGGGGTTACTGCTAAGGAGCTTAAAGTATTATAAATCTGTTTGCCCTCAGGATCAAACTACATGGAGGCCTTAAAACTAGCTAATCAAAATTGGACATGTGTACATACCCTCAAACTTCGTTTACACATAAGACTAATGGCAACATTTTGTGGATGAGGCTGTACAGACAAATTGCTGCTAGCCTCTCTGTCACTATGGCGGGCCACTGATGTGCAGCGCACAATGAAGGGGGAGAAGCATGAGAGAAAACAATGTAGTCGGGCAGCGTTTGGACGAGATGATACAGCATGAGCACAGACATGTCGGGACAGCCATACACACACTAGATGCTCAGCAGAGGTGGTCTTTAGCGGCTGCCTCAGTCAAGTGCAGTCTAGTGCCTGCACCAACTTGTCTCATAATTTAACAATAACATGCACATGCACACAGCAGACAGACTAAAAACTAGGTTCATGTATTTTTGGTATGCCCAACCAACAGTCTTTCATCCACAGTTCCACACCCATATTTTGCAGCAGAGAGCACCTGCCCTTTCTTTGGTGCTCAGAGGTTGTTTGCATATTCTGTGATCCTAGCAACAACCTATGAAAAATAATAGTATTTGAACTGAAGTACTATCATTACCTCATCCTATATAAATTCAGTGTCGGGGAGGCCACAAACCATGCCCGGTGTACCAAATAGGTCAGAGACACAGCCCTGATCGCTTGAATGCTGAAAAAACATTGTATGCATCCCTACAAAAATGTTTGCATATTATTGCAATGTGCCCAATGATCATTTGCACACACACACACACACACAAAAAACGCTACTACCATCCAAACCCAACAGCAGGAATTTACCAGGCTTTTGAAACATACAAACTCAATGCAGATAGTGTACTGGCCCAGATATGAACCTGGAACCCAGCACTGCAAGGTGAGAGTACTATCCACTATGCCACCATGTCACGCTTTTCATCCTCCCTAGTGGTATGATTATTTCCGGATTTTAGTGTCTGAAAGCGGTGCAATTTTTTCACATGCTTTTAAACCCAAAATATCATATCGGATTTCCAGCCCGAGCCTGACTCGGCGTTACCGCTAAGCAAGCCTGCAATAATAGGTAATACAATATAAATGCTCATTACAAGAATGCTATAAGAGTAAAGTCACATTTGTCAGGGATACTTCTCCCTGGTTTACCTTACTTATTCTGCTTTTGCCTGGAGAGGTTATCTGATCTTGATCATAAATTGCACTCTGTTAAAGGTCTATGTTGAAGACTAGAAGGGTATAAATCCTCATGTGATTATGGTGATGGCAGTGGTGAAAGTATGGTGGTAGTATTGGTGATGGAGAAGTGCTGGGGAAGGAGGCAGTAATAGTGTAACAGATCTCCACTGTGATTAGTATAATGGACTTTCAATCGAATGGCCAACATTACATGTAACTGTGGCTATGTTGCTTGAGGCCGGTTTCAGACTGAATTGGTGGCATCGGTGCGGTGCAATGGTGTAATGGTTAAGGGCTCTGTCTCTGACACAGTTCGAATCTCAGCTCTGCCTGTTCAGTAAGCCAGCTATTCAGTAGGGGACCTTAGGCAAGTCTCCCTAACACTCTTACTGCCAATAAAGCGCGTCCTAGTGGCTGTAGCTCTGGCGCTTTGAGTCCGCCAGGAGAAAAGCGCAATATAAATGTTATTTGTCTTATTTGTCTTGTCTAAAATAAATAGCATACAGCTGGAAAAATCAGACTTGGAGAAGGAAGTGGGTATACTGGTTGGTAACAATGTAAATAACCATTTACAATGCTAAGCAGCAGCTAAAACAAATAAAACGGGATGCATAAAACGTTAAATAAAATCCTGAAATGCTAGTATATTACCATCCACCTTCCATCCCTCTTTATAAATTACTTCTGTCCCTCTGAAAAAAATCACTTGTGAGGCCGCATCTGGAGTATGTGATACAGTTTTGGGCATTGCATTATAGGATGGACATTGACGTACTAGGAAAAAAAAAAAACAGGAAAAAAGACAAACTGGGTTTATTTAGCTTGGAAAAATGGCTAGGTAACCTGATTAACATGTATAAATACATCAGAGGGCAATACATAAGCTTGGCAGATAAGCTTTTTGTCCCTAGGCCTGTGTAAAGGACAAGGGGGCCTGATTTGCATATGGAGAAAAAAAGATTTTGCCATCTATTTAGGAAGGTGTTCTTTACAGTAAGAGTGTTTTTTTTTTTTTTACCACAGAAAGAAGTTATGGTAAATTCTATATCTGCATTTAAAGGACGCTTGAATGCTTTCCTTGCATTGAAGGACATCCATGGCTATAGTTACTAAGTAATTCCCAGCAGAATAGATTCAGGAATTTTTATCTAACTGCCACCTGGAGTCTGGCATGTTTTTTTCACCTTCTAAAGGAATTGTCTGAGCTCTGCAAGGGTTTATTTGCTTTCTCCTGTATCAGCTGGGATATGTGATGGTGCCGGACAGAAACATACCTGTTTTTTCCTTATTTATTTATTGGGGTTGAACTTGATAAATAGATGTCTTGTTCCACCAAAACTATGTTCCTGTGCAGTGTATTGTTATGGTTTGTATGGAATTGATTAACTTTAATCCGAGCCTTGTTGTGAGCACGACAATGAGCAGCAGGGGCAGACAAGACTCAATACCTTAGTTTTCAACAAGTTCCTCTTTTGGAACCAAATTCCCTGTCCCTTTTTGTTTGCACTTGGAAAATGAGTGATCCTAGAAAGGCATCCACTCTTTAACCATGGTAAAAAGTGGGAAAGGGAGATTTACCAGATCTTACTTTTCAGAGGTCTGCAACCCAACTTTTAAGCTTTCTGTTCATTAACATTTAACACCACGCTTATACTTGCAAAGTGTGAGTGTTGGTTTAACCTTTAACTATTCTATTATTGTAAAGCTGATGTAAAAATGTAATGTCTTTGCTAGAGGCTCTCGTAGTTCATCATGTATGAGGATGCTTTTTTTGCCAGCTAAAGAGTAACTGTCAGGCATCAAATCAATTCTCTATTTTTATCTGGAAACACGTAATATGGATACCAACCAGGCAATCCAAAAGTTAAAAATCACTCTTACTTTTCTTCTCCATAGAACATCATTCCTCAGGTACCCCTGGCTCTAATTTGGTACAATGCCAGATAAAGTAAGTTACAAGGTATACTGTTTTTTGTCCTTTTTTACTTTCCTCCCCTTTTCCCCTCAGACATAACTAATGCAGCATGATTGGCTAAAGCCCCTTTTCTTCCCGTTTTCCCCTCCCACCCCTTTGTTCCTCTCTGATTGGCCAACATTTCTTGTGCTGAGAAGCTGTGAAAATGGTCCATACAAATAAACCGGCTCTGCAGAGTCACACAATGATGATTTATGAAAATGCACTTCCTACTACAGAGCTGGGTGGGAGTGTCTGAAGACTGGGAGGAGGGTGAGCAATGCATACACAGTCAGTCAGAGAAGAAGAAACAGAGTAAGAGAGGAAATTATACCAAGATTGGCTTCAAGATAGACACAGTCACGATGGAAAATGTTAAGGATTTTCTCTTTTTTTTTACTTTTTTACATATGTTATTTAATTAGAGAAAGTATTTATCTACTTATGAATGCATTTTTTTCTGAGATAGAATGGCTGACAGCTCATCTTTAAAGATTTCCATTTTTTGAAGAATCTAATCACCCTCTGAAACTTCTGTAAAGATAACCAGGATATTTATTAAAAGGTTATTAGATCTAATTGTTAATGTAGTGTAAAATCAAAGTGCAGGTATCCATTACAACCAGTGAGAATTGCATCTACAGAACTGAGACAATGGGAGTTGATTGTTTGGACTGTGCACAGGCACTTTGGATGACCTTTTTAAATATATTTATATGAGTTTTAAAAACTTTCCTGGCCTTTAAAGCATAAGTGCAGCTATATCTTAAATTGCCCCATTAACTTAGAATCAGCCTGGCTTGCCAACTAATCCTTTACCTCATGGCAGTAGTTATTTGTATCCTTCATTTTTCCTGGCACTAACATTTCCAGGTAAAAATGTATACTAGCTGCATTTGGGATTAGCACATAAAATGAGGAGTGAGCGGCCTATTAAGAATTTGCACACTGGCCTATCCTTCTACAGGGCCAACCACAATCTCTGCCACGAGCATGTGTTCTATAAACTGACACCTATCCACTGTCTGTTTGCCAGTGGCTAGGTGTAGTAGAGGCCGATGGGGCTGTGTTTCTAAATAAAATATTTAAACCCAAAAATTAAAAAAATGATATGAACTTAAAGGAGTTATCAGGCTTCTATAAGTAAAATAAGGGCTACTTACCCGGGGCTTCGTCCAATGACCGCCATGTGGACCGGAGCGTACTGCGCAAGCGCAGTAGTTCTGCGTCTGCACAGTACTCTCCGGTCCACGTGGCGGTGATTGACAGAGCCGCTCACGCAGGCGCAGTACAGGCCGACCATCAGGTCGGCCTGACATCATCACCGCGGACCGGGAGGCAGAGGTGGCGAACGACTGCGTGCAGAGCAGCGGCGAGGGACATGCTGGGAGCTTGGGGCTGGATGAAACCCCGGGTAAGTAGCCCTTATTTTACTTATAGAAGCCTGATAACTCCTTTAAGTTCATTTTTTTTTTAATTTTTGGGTTTAAATATTTTATTTAGAAACACAGCCCCATCGGCCTCTACTACACCTAGCCACTGGCAAACAGTGGATAGGTGTCAGTTTATAGAACACATGCTCGTGGCAGAGATTATGGTTGGCCCTGTATAAGGATAGGCCAGTGTACAAATTCTTAATAGGCCGCTCACTCCTCATTCTATGTGTTAATACCAAATGCAGCTAGTATACATTTTTACCTGCAAATGTTCGTGCCAGGAAAAATGAAGGATAAAAATAACTACTGCCATGATGTAAAGGATTAGTTGGCAAGCCAGGCAGATTCTAAGTTAATGGGGCAATTTAAGATAAAACTGCACTTATGCTTTAAAGGCCAGGAAAGTTTTTAAAACTCATATAAATGTATTTAAAAAGGTCATCCAAAGTGCCTGTGCACAGTCCAAACAATCAAATCCCATTGTCTCAGTTCTGTAGATTCAATTCTTTTAAAGCAAACCTGAACTGAGAATTAAAAGTCAAAATAAACATACACACGTCATACTTAGCTCCTGTGTAGTCTAATTATCATCTCTTTCTCCTCTACTGAATCCTGTTTGTTTACTGTGATCGATTGAATTCTCTGTCCTCCACTTTATAAATGGCGATAACCCTGTAACAGCTTCTGAGTCACACAGTGTTAAACTGTAATATCGCCCACATGAGCCAAAGGAAAAGGTGCATTTTTTCACTATGAAAAGACTAAAACTACTATAAAAGAACAATTAACATGTATTATTGTTATGAATTAATACCAATTACTATTAACCAGTTAAGTACCAGCGGTCTCTGCCCCCTTAAAGCGGTATTGTCACCATAAAAATCAAATTTCGACAGCAACTGGTCTGAGTGTATTAAGTGATAAAGATGCTAATCCTGCATTTAAAACTTGCAAAACTTTTTCTGCTGTTATGGTTTGTAGTTATCACATACTTTAGGAGCACTGGCCCGAGTGCCAAACAGTGCCAAAGAGTTGAATGCTGGGAGTTCTTTTTATCTATAATATATTCCTCCTCTTCCATTTATTTCCCTGCTTAGATGCTTATCAGAAAAACCCTCTGATTACCTGTGTTTACAAGCAAGGCTGAGGTGACTCAGTGATTGGATGTGTAAATAAAAAAAGACAGTGCAGTTCCTAGTATACACCTCAGTGGGAGTGTCTGAAGACTCTGGGAGGAGGGCAGCTAATAAATACACAATGAGCAAGAGAAGGGAGGTGGGAAAACAAGAGTCAGGGAGGATATGATGTCAGCATTAGCTTGGCAAGATGGCCACTGCCTAGAATAGGATTATCTGCTTTTCCTTTATAAAAATCACAGGAATCATTACGTGGATAGCACAATACATCTGATATGTAAGTAGAAGTAGTATTTATCTACTTATATATGTGTTTTTTTATTTCTAGGTTAGCATGGGTGTCACTTGTTCTTTAAGGACCAGAGACTGCTTGTACCAGAAACCGCCAAGTACCGACGAATCACCGCACATAGCCGCCACTACCGTCGTCCACACCGCACACCCTGAGCCTTAGACCACCTTTCATTGGCTCCTGACCATGTGATCAATGTAACCCAATAAGAGATGCTTACAGTGATGACAAAGTCAGTAGCCAATTAAATCGGCTCCTGACCAGCTCACAGGGCTCTGCCATCATAGAGATGGCAGGGCGAGTGAGCTGCGGTGGGGAGACTGCGGTGAGACTGCGCGGTGGCAGGTATTAGAGCAGTGGTCCTCAAACTAAGGCCCACCACACACAAAATGTATTACTTATAGATACGGTCCACTGCATCTCTAAATATCGGTGGCCCATAAATAGAATAGCAGTGCTGGCCCCACCCATTCACAGGGAAGCCAGCGAGCAGTCTTTTGCTAGCTTCCAATCCAATTTCGCATCAGGTGACACTGCTGTCCATTTGGATGGCAGGTTGTCACCTGAGTATGCTTCAATGTCTGGTGCAAAGAGGTTTTTCAGGTGCCCTGTGAATGACTGGCTGCTGCTGGGTGTTATCTTGTGTGTGTAGGGGTAGATAATTTGCAATTAATGCAATTATTGGGGAAAGGGGTAGTTTTGGGGGAATGGGATGCTTTTAAAATATGTATTTTGAACATTGATTGCTTTGTGTGTTAGGGACTGTTTTTCAGGCTGCTGAGAAAAGTGGTTAACAGGTGGAGGGGATAACTTTTTGGTGGCATAGTATCTGCACATGCTGTGTTGGGGGGACATGCACATGCTGTGTTGGGGGCATACTATATGCACATGATGTGTTGGGGGCATACTATCTCCACATTCTGTATTGGGGGCATACTATCTGCTTTGGTTAAATGGGAGACATAAGGGCTGCACGTGTTAATGTAATGATCTTCTCTGCTGTCTGCACAGGCAGACAGCTGTTTGACCATTCTTTAGGTCTGAATGCTACAGGTCTCTGGAAAAGAGACCTGTCTTCGCTTTGCAAGTTTCAGAGTTGCTCTGCTAAGGAATTTGCATACATTTGTCATGCAAATTGCCTAGCTACCTCCTTTGATGGCTTGCAGTATAAATACCATTTTCTCCCAGAATCCCTTGCTGGTTATGATGGTTTGTTCCTGCAAAGCTCTCTTGGAGTATCAGCCTTGCTATCGTTTGCTAAGATTATCTTAGAGTAATTCCTTGGGACTGCACTAGGCATCCCTTCTAGTGCAGCCAGGTTTTATTATCTGTATTGCCTTGTTCTGTCTCTCTGTCTCGATTGTCTTGTCGCCAGCGGCGGTCGATAGGAAATCGTTCTGTCTGTCTGGGAGTGTAGGCCAGAGCTGCGGTTGCTACTGGCTGCTCCATCTGTCTGGATTGCATTCGCCCTAGTGGTAGTGGCAGTGCTTCCTTCTGTATTCTGCCTTAGGGGTGCTAACCAGAGCAGCGGTTGCTACTGGTAGCCCCATCTCTCTGTCTTGTCTGCTACGAACGCTTGCTGTAGGCTCGGTGAGGTAACCGTTTAGCAAGCGTTCGCGTTCTCTATTTCATGTTTGTGTTTCATTGGTTAGTTAGGGTGGCACGCTTATCACTGGGTGCCTAACGCGCGGTGATCGTGTCCTAAATGCGTTCGCTGTTGCGAATGAGTGCGGTGTTTTCGCGTTTAGCTGGCGTTTGTTATTTTCTTTGATGTTCTGATTGTTGTTGCTTGCTGTGCCTTTCTTGCTACCCTCGTGCTCTGTCCTGCTTGGTCTTGTGTCACTGTTGGCAATTGCCAGTCTTGTGATTGCGTTCCCACTTCATTTCCGTTGTTGTGTGTTCACCGTCGCTGGGTGGCGACTAGATTGGTGGACACACATACATTCTGTCTCTGTGCTCTTTGATTCGGTCTTGTGTCACTTTTTGCAATCGCCACTCTTGCGATTGCGTTCCCACTTCGGTTCCGTTGTTGTGTGTTCACCGTCGCTGGTTGGCGACTAGATTGGTGGACACACATACATTCTGTCTCTGTGCTCTCTCTCTTTAAGGGCTATCTTGCCCTGCATTGCCTCTACTCGTACAATTCCCAACTGGCATCTGTGGCCGTGCAGAGTCTGTGTTCACCTACACTCCACAGCTCCATCTGCCGGTGGGAATTACCCTCTACAGGTGCATCGCACCCAAGCTGGGTTCTGACAAATTGCACACTTGTGGAGGATTTCCGCAGTGTCAGCACGCGTCCTGTGCGCTGACCACGTAAATAATTCCGCAATCGTTACAGTTAACAGGTAATAGTTTACCTTGCCTAGGTTCAATGTAATGTTTTCTACATCATTTAATGAATACTCCGGCCCCCCCAGCAGTCTGAAGTATGTTGACCTGGCCCTTGACCGAAAAGGTTTGGTGACCCCTGTATTAGAGCATCAAAACTTAGTAGATTTAAATCACTGTCATCCGGAATCGGCTAATAATACGACTATTTCTACTTTTGACATATTTATTATTTCATATTAGCAATTTATTAATACATTATTTAGTATAAAAATATTGATTGTTGCTGTTATTTTTTATTTTGATAATTCATTATTATTAACTTTTTAATTAAAGGACAGATGATTTCCTTGCCAGGCATGCTAGGCCTGGAACAGCATTTTGTGTTTTGCCAGCTCATATGATAGGTGTGATCATGCCGACAATGTGCTTGATTCATAACTCAGTTATCACGCCTAAAAGCTTTGCACGTGCAAACTAGAGTGCTAAGTAGTTTGCACATGCAAACTACTTAGCACCGTAGTTAGCACGTGCAAACGACTTAGCACCGTAGTTTGCACGTGCAAACTATGGTGCTAAGTAGTTTGCACGTGCAAACTACTTAGCACCCTAGTTAGCACATGCAAACTATGGTGCTAAGTAGTTTGCACGTGCTAACTAGGGGGCTAAGTAGTTTGCATTTGTAAACTATGGTGCTAAGTAGTTTGCATGTGCAAACTACTTACCACCCTAGTTAGCACGTGCAAAGCATGTTAGCAAGTGCAAAGTGGCTTTTCACTGGTGTGCTAACACTTTGCACGCTTTAGGAATCAAGTCCAATGTATGTATCACAGAACTGACTGGCTGGCTGCACTACTTACAGCTTTGAAACTGACAAAAGGTTAACAGCAGGTTCTGAAGCCGATTAGTGGCCACAGGAGACAATGAAGCAGAACAAACATTCATGCACTGCCAGGGAGAGGTGAGCTGAGCAACTGCATGGGGCAGCAGGGGAGGGGAGGAGCAGTGTCAGGCAGTAGCCGCTTGCATCCTAAAGTTTTGATTTTTAAAATAAACACTACTTTTATTTTAAATGAATTGTATCTCTGCTATGGGAATAGAGGATGACTAGTACTTTGATTTTGTAGTTTACAATAGAAAACTTTTCTATAGATGCATGCCTGAGATAGAGGAGCACATTTAAGAGTTGGCAGGACATGCAGACTGTAGTAAAACTAAAATAAATCTGCACTTATACTGTCGCCTTAGTACAAAGTGCCAGCTCCCAAGGCTACCTGCACCTATGGCAGGACGTGCAAGGGACAGTGTGGCAGAATGACTTGCAACATTGTTCTGCCATTGCAACCCAATGCCCTATAAATCCTGCAGCAAGAGATGTGTGGCACACTTCTCAAATGCTGTATAAAAAGGAAGGGGCAATTGTGCCAAAGCATGAATACCATTTCCATACCTATCATCCCTATTCAATGGGAGTATTTTATGATGCAACATGTAAGGTGGAGTGTCTAGGAAGCACTCTGTCTACTAATGGTGTGCTAACAGATTATGTTCCTAACACTGGGCACATTCCATATTAAGCCAAAACATCAAGAAACTTCCATTCGCCTCATGTACTCCTCATCCAATGAAGATGAACCACTAGAATTTTCCTTAATGATTGTCCAAGAAGAGTTACCAATAATTGGATGCCAGACCAAGTTTATGAAAAAAAGCATAGTGAGTAGAGCTCATAAGAAGGGCAGAAGTAAAGGAGAAGCTACTATAAACGTTAACTAAACGCATAGACTTTTGGACTTCAGACAGTGCCCAGCATGACTGACACTTATTGCTATGTTAGCAGGTTGCTATTGGAAAGTGTCAAGAACACTCACCTATCCTGTGTATCTTATCTACAGTACAGAGTTGTGATACCTTAGCTTAGCATTTCATCTTCTTAAAGTAAACCTGAACTAAGCTTTCCTTGACTTGCTCTCATATTGGCCATGTTCTACATGCTTGCATTGTACACACTGTTTTGCTAATGCACACAATCATCTAACTCCAGAGCTGCAGAATTGTTATTGGTATGCTGTCCCTTTATTAACTATACATCATATTAATCTGATGTACATATGTTAGCATACCCCTGATCCTTTTTTTGAATTTGCTGGTACTGAGGTTGCTTGGTATTGTTCCTGTAGATTGGGGACTTATATTACAGCACCTGTCCTCTATTTAAATTACTATTACTTGGTGTGCAGACATATTGTTTTTACGTTATTTTCAGACATTTGCGAACAGTATCATTAGCACCATATGCAGTCTAATGTTGACAAAAGCCATAAAGCAGCCAGCTGTAACAAAAGGAATACAGTGCATACTATTACATAATTTGCTTTATTTTATTAAAGTGTTTTCACTTGTGAGTATTGCAATAACAGCTCTTCTGCAGTAAGAAACTGGCAGTTCTAGCCTAAAAAAAAAACAAAGAACTACACGTGGTTGAGTCTTTGTTGTTATTTACATGAGCTGGATAGGCAATGAGTGCCCAACGTTACACATGCATGCTCTCAGGTTGCTTATTAACATCTGTTCAATGATAGGTCAACCATGCTAACAGCCACTACAAGGATGTGATGACAACGGTACACTGCTTTTCGTCACAACTGACAATTTCACTGCAGTTTAGGATTAAAGGTGATACAAAACACTGGCATGCTCTGCATTTCGCATTATTACTGTTTCATGCACAGTATTTGGTATGTACTAATATAAGAATGGAAAAAACTTTTTCTGCTAATGTCAGATTATGAAAGTTTCTATAAGCACACACATATGCACATTTGAGAGTTACTGTACATTCAGAAATTTGTTAATGCTCTAGTATGGTTTGGATTGTGAGAAATAATAAGTGGATACAGACCTAGTGGAATTACAGGACAACTTATGAACTCCATGCACACTTTTTTAAATTTGATGGAAATGATGTAAAGCTGGCTAGTGGCTACAGACACAAGAAAATAGACATGTGTAGGTGTGATCTAGATACCCTTGTGTGTATTCCACCAGCTTATAATTTAGCATGAGTTCTTTGTTTGGCTAAGGATTCATGTTTACGCTTATGGAAGACAGAGGGACAGGCAAACAACTGTTGATTATCTTGGCAAGAACAACAGTGAATGTAGGAGTTGCAGGAAAATTGAGGTGTATCCATTGCACTGTGTGCAGCAAATAGATGGCATTACTGTCATCTCCATGCTTAGTGTATTCCTGTATTGTAAGTAATATCAATGTGTAATGCCTATTTCACTGTTAGTGGTCTTTCTCTGTAATGTGCTCCTCCACCGGTAGTGATTTACCTGTGTATTGTTTCCCAGCACTGTCAGTAGTATCTCTTTGTGGTGTGCAACACTCTGCACAGTCAATCATCTCCAGATGAACAGTTTTCCTGCACTTTTTTTAATATACCTGCAGTGTCAATGTTTTCCACCTGTACTGTGTCCCTGCACTGTCACTAATCTGCACTGACAGTGACCTACCTGTGTAGTGTTTTCCTACACTGTCAGTTATCTTCCTGTTCAGTGTGTTCCTGCTGTGCCAGTGACTCATTTTTTGTGTTCCTGCACCGTCAGTGATCTTTATGCGTACAGTGTTCCTGGACCATCAGTGTGTCCTTGTACCATCAGTGATTTCCCTGGGTAGTGTGTTCCTGCACTGCTTCTGTCCTGTCAGTGATTAGCCTGTGTAGTGAGCCCCTATATACCTTCATTGATCTCCCTATTTAGCGTGTTTCATTGTCAGTGACTCACTGTAATCTTCCTGTTCCTGCACTGTCATTTGCTGTGTATGGTCTTGTTAAAAACATACAGGCAACATTACTGCAATGTACCTGGGTGGTTTGTTCCTGCACAGTGTGATGTAGTGTTCAGTTCTACTGCACAGACAGAGAATGTTAATGGTGGGGAGAAAAATAGTAAGGAAGGAAAAAGAGATAAGGGAGAGAGAAAGAGATTTATTGCCTTCTATGCCAGCACAGCCAGTAAGAATCTACCCTCTTCTCTGCCTCCAGAGTCCACTCCACGTTTTATCAATAGGACCAATCACAATAAAGAAACCACAGCAATTCCTTCTCTGGCTGAACAGCTACTGTGCACTCCACTCCATTCTTTGTCTACACAGTTGCTCTCTACAAAACCTCTTCTGTGAAAATGTGTGACCATCTTAAAATCTGCAAGTCTTTCTTAAACCTTTATAACAATTAAAACACATAATTGATGTAAGTTTTACTTGAAATAAAGTAGTAGAAACGCTCAGATCTATTTCTGGAATGCAGACACCCTCCCTGCTCTCCTGTCATGTACACTGCACTATACAATTTTTGATTGCCAGAGGTAATTTGTCTGGTAACATATGGCAGTAGTCACGCAATGAACAACTATTAATCTTATTTGCCTTTTAGAGATTACCAACAAAGAAAAGGCTGCATAGCAGCAATACTGCTTTGTGAACAAACGACAAATCAGCATCCACATGTAACATTTTATTTACAATAACAATTAACAACAACTTTCTTGCTGTTTTATTATTTCTCCATATTGCGCTGAACTAATCCAAACAAACAGCTTTTGTTCTCTTCACAGTTTACTCTTTGTAAAGTTAAATGTATGACATAGAGTTTGACTAACTACTGTATAATGGCAAAAATGTCAAATGAGTTAATTTCAAAAGAGCAATGAATTAAACTGGTACTTGCTCATCTACAAAACTGGAAGCACTAATTTTGGTAAACATTTGACGTTCAACTACGTATAACTGCAAACATAACTTTATAAACATTTACAAACAGGAAAGTATGTGGACAATGTGATGAGAGACACACCTGAAGGCCAGATGGATTGGGGATCTCCGCTGCAGAACGATTGTTCCCCGATACATCTGGCCGTATCGGCAAGTGTCGTTTCCATGATTGTGGCAAGACCTGTGGAAGTCAATGAGGATCGGAACTATTCTCTGGTATTCAATCCAACAACATGGGTTTTGTTTAACCACTTGAGGACCTAGGGCTTTCTACCCCTTAAGGACCGGCCACTTTTTTTCCATTCAGACCACTGCAGCTTTCACGGTTTATTGCTCGCTCATACAACCTACCACCTAAATGAATTTTGGCTCCTTTTCTTGTCACTAATAAAGCTTTCTTTTGATGCTATTTGATTGCTCCTGCGATTTTTACTTTTTATTATATTCATCAAAAAAGACATGAATTTTGGCAAAAAAATGATTTTTTTAACTTTCTGTGCTGACATTTTTCAAATAAAGTAAAATTTCTGTATACATGCAGCGCGAAAAATGTGGACAAACATGTTTTTGATAAAAAAAACCCATTCAGTGTATATTTATTGGTTTGGGTAAAAGTTATAGCGTTTACAAACTATGGTGCCAAAAGTGAATTTTCCCATTTTCAAGCATCTCTGACTTTTCTGACCCCCTGTCATGTTTCATGAGGGGCTAGAATTCCAGGATAGTATAAATACCCCCCAAATGACCCCATTTTGGAAAGAAGACATCCCAAAGTATTCACTGAGAGGCATAGTGAGTTCATAGAAGATATTATTTTTTGTCACAAGTAAGCGGAAAATGACACTTTGTGAGAAAAAAAAAAAAAAAAAAAGTTTCCATTTATTCTAACTTGCGACAAAAAAAAATGAAATCTGCCACGGACTCACCATGCCCCTCTCTGAATACCTTGAAGGGTCTACTTTCCAAAATGGATCATTTGTGGGGTGTGTTTACTGTCCTGACATTTTGGGGGGTGCTAAATTGTAAGCACCCCTGTAAAGCCTAAAGGTGCTCATTGGACTTTGGACCCCTTAGCGCAGTTAGGCTGCAAAAAAGTGCCACACATGTGGTATTGCCGTACTCAGGAGAAGTAGTATAATGTGTTTTGGGGTGTATTTTTACACATACCCATGCTGGGTGGGAGAAATATCTCTGTAAATGACAATTTGTTAATTTTTTTTACACACAATTGTCCATTTACAGAGATATTTCTCCCACTCAGCATGGGTATGTGTAAAAATACACCACAAAACACATTATACTACTTCTCCTGAGTACGGCGATACCACATGTGTGGCACTTTTTTGCACCCTAACTGCGCTAAAGGGCCCAAAGTCCAATGAGTACCTTTAGGATTTCACAGGTCATTTTGAGAAATTTCGTTTCAAGACTACTCCTCACGGTTTAGGGCCCCTAAAATGCCAGGGCAGTATAGGAACCCCACAAATGACCCCATTTTAGAAAGAAGACACCCCAAGGTATTCCGTTAGGAGTATGGCGAGTTCATAGAAGATTTTATTTTTTGTCACAAGTTAGCGGAAAATGACACTTTGTGAAAAAACACAATTAAAATCAATTTCCGCTAACTTTTGACAAAAAATAAAATCTTCTATGAACTCACCATACTCCTAACGGAATACCTTGGGGTGTCTTCTTTCTAAAATGGGGTCATTTGTGGGGTTCCTATACTGCCCTGGCATTTTAGGGGCCCTAAACCGTGAGGAGTAGTCTTGAAACGAAATTTCTCAAAATGACCTGTGAAATCCTAAAGGTACTCATTGGACTTTGGGCCCTTTAGCGCAGTTAGGGTGCAAAAAAGTGCCACACATGTGGTATCGCCATACTCGGGAGAAGTAGTACAATGTGTTTTGGGGTGTATTTTTACACATACCCATGCTGGGTGGGAGAAATACCTCTGTAAATGGACAATTGTGTGTAAAAAAATCAAAAGATTGTCATTTACAGAGGTATTTCTCCCACCCAGCATGGGTATGTGTAAAAATACACCCCAAAACACATTGTACTACTTCTCCCGAGTACGGCGATACCACATGTGTGGCACTTTTTTGCACCCTAACTGCACTAAGGGGCCCAAAGTCCAATGAGTACCTTTAGGATTTCACAGGTCATTTTTGTTTCAAGACTACTCCTCACGGTTTAGGGCCCCTAAAATGCCAGGGCAGTATAGGAACCCCACTAATGACCCCATTTTAGAAAGAAGACACCCCAAGGTATTCCGTTAGGAGTATGGTGAGTTCATAGAAGTTTTTATTTTTTTGTCACAAGTTAGCGGAAATTGATTTTAATAGCTTTTTTTCACAAAGTGTCATTTTCCGCTAACTTGTGACAAAAAATAAAATCTTCTATGAACTCACCATACTCCGTACGGAATACCTTTGGGTGTCTTCTTTCTAGAATGGGGTCATTTGTGGGGTTCCTATACTGCCCTGGCATTTTAGGGGCCCTAAACCGTGAGGAGTAGTCTTGAAACCAAATGTCGCAAAATGACCTGTGAAATCCTAAATTGGACTTTGGGCCCCTTAGCGTACTTAGGGTGTAAAAAAGTGCCACACATGTGGTACCGCTGTACTCAGGAGAAGTAGTATAATGCGTTTTGGGGTGTATTTTTACACATACCCATGCTAAGTGGGAGAAATATCTCTGTAAATGACAATTGTTTGATTTTTTTACATACAATTGTCCATTTACATAGAAATTTCTCCCACCCAGCATGGGTATGTGTAAAAATACACCCCAAAACACATTATACTACTTTTCCTGAGTACGGCGGTACCACATGTGTGACACTTTTTTGCAGCCTAGGTGCGCTAAGGGGCCCAACGTCCTATTCACAGGTCATTTTGAAGCATTTGTTTTCTAGACTACTCCTTTTTTAGGGCTTTAGGGCCCCTAAAATGCCAGGGCAGTATAGGAACCCCACAAGTGACCCCATTTTAGAAAGAAGACACCCCAAGGTATTCCGTTAGGTGTATGGCGAGTTCATAGAAGATTTTATTTTTTGTCACAAGTTAGTGAAAAATGACACTTTGTGAAAAAAAACCAATAAAAATTAATTTCCGCTAACTTTTGACAAAAAATTAAATTTTCTATGAACTCGTCATACACCTAACATAATACCTTGGGGTGTCTTTTTTTTCTAAAATGGGGTCACTTGTGGGGTTCCTATACCGCCCTGGCATTTTACAGGCCCAAAACCGTGAGTAGTCTGGAAACCAAATGTCTCAAAATGACTGTTCAGGGGTATAAGCATCTGCAAATTTTGATGACAGGTGGTCTATGAGGGGGCGAATTTTGTGGAACCGGTCATAAGCAGGGTGGCCTTTTAGATGACAGGTTGTATTGGGCCTGATCTGATGGATAGGAGTGCTAGGGGGGTGACAGGAGGTGATTGATGGGTGTCTCAGGGGGTGGTTAGAGGGGAAAATAGATGCAATCCATGCACTGGGGAGGTGATCGGAAGGGGGTCTGAGGGTTTGGCCGAGTGATCAGGAGCCCACACGGGGCAAATTGGGGCCTGATCTGATGGGTAGGTGTGCTAGGGGGTGACAGGAGGTGATTGATGGGTGTCTCAAGGTGTGATTAGAGGGGGGAATGGATGCAAGCAATGCACTGGCGAGGTGATCAGGGCTGGGGTCTGAGGGCATTCTGAGGGTGTGGGCGGGTGATTGAGTGCCCTAGGGGCAGATAGGGGTCTAATCTGATAGGTAGCAGTGACAGGGGGTGATTGATGGGTAATTAGTGGGTGTTTAGGGTAGAGAATAGATGGAAACACTGCGCTTGGGTGGTGATCTGATGTCGGATCTGCGGGCGATCTATTGGTGTGGGTGGGTGATCAGTTTGCCCGCAAGGGGCAGGTTAGGGGCTGATTGATGGGTGGCAGTGACAGCGGGTGATTGATGGGTGGCAGTGACAGGGGGTGATTGATGGGTGGCAGTGACAGGGGGTGATTGATGGGTGATTGATAGGTGATTGACAGGTAATCAGTGGGTTATTACAGGGGAGAACAGATGTAAATATTGCACTGGCGAATTGATAAGGGGGGTCTGAGGGCAATCTGAGCGTGTAGGCGGTCGATTGGGTGCCCGCAAGGGGCAGATTAGGGTCTGATCTGATAGGTAACAGTGACAGGTGGTGATAGGGAGTGATTGATGGGTGATTGATGGGTAATTAGTGGGTGTTTAGAGGAGAGAATAGATGGAAACACTGCGCTTGGGTGGTGATCTGATGTCGGATCTGCGGGCGATCTATTGGTGTGGGTGGGTGATCAGATTGCCCGCAAGGGGCAGGTTAGGGGCTGATTGTTGGGTGGCAGTGACAGGGGGTGATTGATGGGTGATAGGTGATTGGCAGGTGATTGACAGGTGATCAGTGGGTTATTACAGGGAAGGACAGATGTAATTAATGCACTGGCGAATTGATAAGGGGGGGGGGGGTCTGAGGGCAATCTGAGCGTGTGGGCGGGTGATTGGGTGCCCGCAAGGGGCAGATTAGGGTCTGATCTGATAGGTAACAGTGACAGGTGGTGATAGGGGGTGATTGATGGGTAATTAGTGGGTGTTTAGAGAAGATAACAGATGTAAACGATACATTTTTAAGGTAATCTGACGGCGGGTTTGCGGGCGATCTAATGGTGTGGGTGGGTGATCAGATTGCCCGCAAGGGGCAGGTTAGGGGCTGATTGATGGGTGGCAGTGACAGGGGGTGACAGGGGGTGATTGATGGGTGATAGGTGATTGGCAGGTGATTGACAGGTGATCAGTGGGTTATTACAGGGAAGAACAGATGTAATTAATGCACTGGTGAATTGATAAGGGGGGGTCAGAGGGCAATCTGAGCGTGTGGGCGGGTGATTGGGTGCCCGCAAGGGGCAGATTAGGGTCTGATCTGATAGGTAAAAGTGACAAGTGGTGATAGGGGGTGATTGATGGGTGATTGATGGGTAATTAGTGGGTGTTTAGAGGAGAGAATAGATGTAAACAATGGATTTGGGAGGTGATCTGATGTCGGATCTGTGGGCGATCTATTGGTGTGGGTGGGTGATCAGATTGCCCGCAAGGGGCAGGTTAGGGGCTGATTGATGGGTGGCAGTGACAGGGGGTGATTGACGGGTGATTGATGGGTGATTGACGGGTGATTGACAGGTGATTGACAGGTGATTGACAGGTGATCAGGGGGATAGATGCATACAGTAAACAGGGGGGGGTGGTCTGGGGGGGGGTCTGGGGAGAATATGAGGGGTGGGGGGTGATCAGGAGGGGGCAGGGAGCAGGTGGGGGGATAAAAAAAAAAAATAGCGTTGACAGATAGTGACAGGGAGTGATTGATGGGTGATTAGGGGGGTGATTGGGTGCAAACAGGGGTCTGGGGGGTGGGCAGGGGGGGGGTCTGATGGGTGCTGTGGGCGATCTGGGGCAGGGGGGGGAGAAATCAGTGTGCTTGGGTGCAGACTAGGGTGGCTGCAGCCTGCCCTGGTGGTCCCTCGGACACTGGGACCACCAGGGCAGGAGGCAGCCTGTATAATACACTTTGTAAACATTACAAAGTGTATTATACACTTTGTATGCGGCGATCGCGGGGTTAACATCCCGCCGGCGCTTCCGTATAGCCGGCGGGATGTTGCGGCGAGCGAGCGGTGACAGGCGCCGGCGGAGGATCGCGTCACGGATGACGCGATCGCTCCGCCCATGCCCTTAAATGGACCGCCGCCTCTGTGGGTGAGGCCGTCCTGCAGGGCTCCACTTCCCCGCCGCCCCTGTGTAGTGGGCGGTCGGGAAGTGGTTAAAAAGGAACGATTACCACGGGTGGTGCGCGTCATGAAACATTGATTAACGAATTTTCATCAAATTATGTTACTCGATATTGCAAAAAAAACCCTTTCATCGCGGAAAATCGTTTGCAAAAATCGCATCGTGGGTATGGGCCTTGACATAACCAGAGCCTTTAACACAAACAAACATACATTTTAGTAAAAAAACAGAGCACCAAAAAACATAAAGACAACATGAAAAGAGTCACCAAGCTGATATTCAGTGTTGAGTTATCTATATATCCCCCTATCATGATGCACCCACCTTTAATTACAGGTTTTTATTTTGGAAGAACTGTTGTCTTTAGAACTCCTCATAAAATACAGCCTGGTGTAGTTCTGGAAGCCTCACCCCTCACTAAGCCCCAAGGCCATATACAGAGCAATATTTTCCTTATATTCCATAGTCCTTTATAATCAGGGTACACTCATAAAATATGAAAATATATCAATAGGAAAATATGCAAATCATTTATGTACTAAACAAAACTACAGTATGTTATAAGTTCCATAAGATAAGAAAGACCTATTAGACTTTCTAACAGAACTACAAATCGAAGAATAACTTCCTGCTGATGCACAATATGCTGATTTGCAGATTATTAGGTCTTGACCAGGAAACTAACACTGTGAGAGTCAATTTCATGAAGAGAGTGTCATGATCGCTGCTGCAGCAGGTATTGCTGGAAGTAGTAGTGCTGCAACTCAGGTAGTTCTGATCTCTTTCCATGCAAGCTGCATAGCTTTGTCTGCCTTTCCCTGCTGTCAGCTTGTGACTGATTATCATTCACCTGTGTGGGAATCTGCATGTCTGCTCCCATTGGATGACCTCAGTATAAAGATCTGCTTCCTGCAGGACTCCTCGGGTTTTCATAGCTTCAGTTTAAGCCTGTCTTGCTGTCGCTTCAGCCCCCGATCGTGTTTCTTGTTCTAAAGATACTTTGCTGGTCTTTGCATCATATATTGGTTCATTGCCAATATATATGCATACCAGCACGTTTATTATTTTCCTTGTATTCATGTTACGTTGATACATCAGTGTCGCTGATATATACGTACACAAACTGTTTATTTCCTGTGTTCAGTTAGTCAGCCTTCCAGCACGTTTTGGTAGGTTGCGCGTACCGTGATCACCCGTGCTGAGGTAGTTACCCTGCTCCTGGTTCTGTTTGTGGATTGCGTTCATCTCTGCGAAGAGATAACGAATCCTTCTGAATCCTGTTCTGTTACCGTTTGTGGATTGCGTTCATCTCTGCAAAGAGATAACGAATCCTTCTGAATCCTGTTCTGTTACCATTTGTGGATTGCGTTCATCTCTGCGAAGAGATAGCGAATCCTTCTGAGTCCTGTTCCCTGTATTGCTCCAGTCTAAGTCAGTGTTCCTGCTTATGTCATATATCGGTTCATTGCCGATATATACATATGTTAGTCAGACGTTACAAATAGTTTCATTGATAGCTGTAATTGTAATACGCTAGGAAAACATACTTATTGTATTTTTGTCTGTGTTACGTTCATCTATCTTGATCCTGCTATTTCCTGACTATCCTGTCCTGTCTTTGTGAGGCACGCCATCGCTGCAAACGCATTGGCTGCCTCATTCCAGTCTGTCTTGTTGTGGACGCTTGCTGTCACTAAGTAGCGCCTAGCTAGCAAGCGTTCATTCTGTCTACCTGTCCTGATCTCCTCAGTTCTGGTTTATGCGCTCAGCGCTACCTTGCGCTGAGACGTTATCGCAAAAGTATTGTTTGTGGCTGTCGGATCTGCACCGGCTCTGTGCGCCACAATCTCCTTTTGGAGTCAGTCCTCCCCTCCACTATACTAGGGATAGCCTGTTTCCTTGTGCTAGTGTGTGTACCTCCTCCACGTCAGCTCATGCGTTGCATGCTGACTGTGGAGAATACACCACCAAGCCTTACAGAGAGCAAGAAAAACGTGCACCAATCCATCTTTATGCTCTGCAGTTTATTGCATCATCAAAGGCATACATACATCCTCATGCTTGGATCACATCAAAATTGTGTAATGCAGCGTGACCAAGTGTCCAGGAGGACGCGAAATGGCCATCGCTTGCCCGCATTCAGTGCCCACCACCCCACTTCCACTCACCAGGATGCCATAGTTGCCAGCACCCATGGCTACTACACTATGAGCGATCCAAGCACGAGGATGTATGTATGCCTTTGATGATGCAATAAACTACAGTGCATAAGAATGGATTGGTGCCCGTTTTTCTTGCTCTCTTCGTGAAATTGATGATACTTTCTTACTTCAATAGGGTCGATAGTGCTGTAGCATATATGTTTGTTTTTTATAATATGTTTATTTCTGCACCATTATTCTTTAATTTCATTAAAATTTTAGAAAAATTGTTAACCTAAATCTCTGAATGCCTTACTAGAACTTAAGGAAGGTTTCTGTATTTTTTACATTTTTTATGGGCATGATACAGATATTTATTGAAAGTCAACTGAAGTTGCTGGGTAGAGTGCATTTAGATATTTACAAGTGGTGAAGACAAGTTGCTGAAATTGAAACAGAGCATCAGAATGGGGAAGAAAGGGGATTTAAGTGACTTTGAACATGGCATGGTTGAAGTCCCCAGAAGTGCTGGCCTTGTGTCATTGGGCTTATATCAGAGAACGAGGAAGCTGTGTACAGGAGGCAGTTAGGAACCTGACTGCATGGTGTGACATTAACAACCTGTTATAAATACAAAAAAATAAATAAGTTACAGTATTCTGGACTTTAGGACCACCAAAAGGACCAATCACATCCCAATAATGACCAATGTAGAGACTGTGGAGAAAAATTCCAGCTTTAAGTTTTGAGAGTCACCTTTGCAGATGATCAGTCCTGGACTGACCTCTATGTTTTGAGAAAGCTAAGGAGCGCTAACCTTCCACTGAAACTGCTGGATAATTTCTACAGATACACTATAGAAAGCATGTTGACCAACTGCATGTCAGCCTGGTACAACTGCATCAAGGCTGGAAGAGAAGCCCTGCAGTGAGTTGTAAAAACAGCAGAGGTCATTATCAGACTGAACTACCATCACCTGAACTTTTGTATAAAGACTAATTGTATGAGAGGGGGCCAAAAACATTATCAAAGATTAGGGCCTGTACACACTGGCTGTGTTGCCCTTCAAATGTTAGAATTGCATGTGATTTTTAATCGCAAAGCATTCATGAAAATAAAGGGACTGTACATAGTTGATGCGATTTTTTATTTTCATGAAGGCTTTGCAATTAAAAAATTGCATGCAATTTTAAATCGCAGCGCAATGCAGCCAGCGTGTACAGGCCCTAACACTCACATTGGAAACGCCTTGTTTGATTTCCCACCATTAGGTAGACATTTTAAATCAATCTGTATACACACAAACAGACTGAAAAACAGCTTTTTTTTAAAGTTGTTAAACTCTGAAAATTTTCTGAAATAATTAACACTGTACACACTGAATAGTCGAATAAGGAGAAAACATCCAGTGAGTGGCAGTTGTGTGCATGAAAAAGCATAATTGATGTCAGAGTTCAGAGGAGCCTCAGAAAACTGAGGCTACAATGAGTAAAGGCTCACCAAAATAGAATAATTAAATATTGGAAATTTGCTGCCTAGACTGATAGGCCTCAATTCAGCGGTGACATTTAGAAGATAGGGTTAGAATTTGGCATAAACAACATTCAAGCATTAATCCATCCTGCCTCGTGTGAATAGTTCAAGCTGGCGGTAATTGTGTTATGGTGTGGGGGACACTTTCTTGGCACACTTTGAGCCTCTTAGTACCAACTCAGCATTGTTTAAATGCCACAGCCTACCTGAGTATTGTTAATGACCATAGTTACATAGTTAGTTTGGTTGAAAAAAGACATCCATCCATCAAGTTCAACCAGAAAAAAAAAATCATATCATTTCCTTGTCACCCACCCATGTCCCAAATGATCCAAAGGAAAGCGAAAAACCTTTGTAATACTCCAAACTTGCACCTATGAGTCTCACCTCTGCTATCGTTTGACAAGGTAGCAACAGCCGGTGCTCCTCTCCTGCAGGTACACCACTCCTGCAAACCAACGCAATCCAATAAGTAGAAGAAGGCACTCCACAGGCTCCAAACTTGCATTTGACTTCTTTATTGAGCAACAGCACACACTACATGTTACGAGTACTCTGTCCCTTCAACCATTATAAGGCATGGACCACAGTTTTCTTATGGCTATACCCAGCAGGATAATGCACAATGTCACAGAGCTCACATCATCTCAAACTACTTTCTGAACATGACAATAAGTTTATGGTATTCCATTGGCCTCCACAGTCACCAGATCTAAATTCAATACAGCACCTTTGGGATGTGGGGGAACAGGAAATTCACATCATAGATGTGCAGCCAACTGTTCAGCAACTGCGTAATGCTATCATGTCAATATGGATAAAAATCTCTAAGGAATGTTTCCAACACCTTACTGAATCTAAGCCTTTAAATAAGGCAGTCCTGAAGGCAAAAGAGGTCCAACCCAAGACTAGCAAGGTATAGCTAATAAAGTGGCCAGCAAGAATATGTAATATATACTTATGAAACAAAAAATATTTCAATAGGTGTCACAAGCCCCCTATAGGCCTGACCGCTTAGTGCCTTCCAATCTGCTTCAGTCCACAGACCATCCAATCTCATGGATGCAATTGATGTGCTGGCTTGCTGTCTCCCCGGCCTGAAGAAAAAAAAACAAAGTGTCCTGTCCCTACACAATCCAATTTCAGATTGCTCTCCAAATCTTGAGAATAATTTAAAAGTGAGCAAAACTTAAATTGAACCTGTGCCCAAATGTTTATGTTTCAGACTGATGCCACGTACACACGCGAGATACAAATCTGCAGATAATCATTATAAAGGTTCCCTTTACATTCCTGCTTCAATCTACAGACAGAAATAATTGAAAGAATTTTCCCCTGGGCCACAATAATGATGTGTGAAGAAGATGGTCTAATAAACTCCAAGTACTGTCATCTTAAAAGATTTTTTTTTTTTTTATTAGGAAACTTTATTTTGTATCTGTTATACACAGCATTGAATGGGCTTATGCTGGGAACACACGATACGTTTTTCCCGTTCGATTCTCCGCTCAATCGTTTTTTCCGCTCGATTCTCCACTCGATTCTCTTATCTTCCGTTCGTTTTACTTATCTTTTTCCATTCACTTCTATGAGAAATTGAGCGTTAAAATGATCGAGAGGGATATCGGACATGACGGAATTTATCAATCGAACGCATCTTTCTAACGGCAAAATCTATCTTGTGTTCCCAGCATTAGTTCTGCTTATATCTTGTATTTAACTGAGATAACAAATAGTTTTATCATCTTACAGGCTAATACTGTAAATAGAGCTAATGTTATCAGGTGGCCACAGTGAAATGCAAACTATTGTTGAATTAAAAAAAAAAAAGTGAAGTTTTTATGCCAAGTAAGCCATTTCTTTTTTCTTTTTTTTTTGTGTGTGAACATTTAGTAAAATGTCACACCATTTTTTTTTTTTAGAAAAAAAATGCAAGTTTAATAAAGTGTTAAAGGGAACCTGATGCAAGGAAAATTATTTTAAATAAACACGACATAGCTGCAAATGAATATTACATACTAACCTCACCATCAGTTCCTCTCAAAGGCTCACCATTTTCTTCTTACAGTGATCCCTTCCAGTTTTGACAATATTTTGTCAGAATTGAAATATACCAGTTGCTGTCAGTTGTAAATCAGAAGCTGACAGTTACAACTGAATGTGCAAGGTAATGTCCATGTTTCCCTATGGCTCAAGTGGGTGATATTACAGTTTAACAGTGTGCTGACCAGAAAGCTGTTAGGGGGTAATGGCCATTTTTAAAATGGCCATTGATCACAGTAGACGAATGGCATGCAGGAGAGGAGAAAGAGATTGAGTAGTAGACTACATAGGAGGTAAGTATGACCTGTGTATACTTACTTTGACTTTTTATTTTCAGTTCAGGGTCTCTTTAAGCTCTGCTGCCTGCCTGGTAAGAGCACCAGGTGGCACTGTCTTCTGTTTGTATTCATACAGGAGGTATTCCATAATTGTGAACACTTTTCATTAACTTTCAATTATTATGGGTCAATCAGAATTTATTGCAGCATAGCAGAGCATACAAAATTAAATGTACACTCCTTCAGTAAGCTTAATTGCCCATACATTTAAAGGGAATCTGAAGTGAAAATAAACTTATGAGATAATTAATTGTGTGCGTAGTACAGCTATAGAACATTAGCAGCAAATAAAATAGTCTAATATTGTTTCCAGTACAGGAAGTGTTAAGAAACTTCACTTGTCATCTATGCAAAAGAGCTAGTCTGTGCTCTTCGACCAAACTTTAGTCAGCTACAGGGCTGTTTCCTGAAGCACATATACATCAAAGAAACAGTGAAAGACAGCTTCAGATAAGGTTTCTACTGCAGGGAAGTACAAAGGCTCATTAGCTCTGCTCTGTTGCATAGTTTAAAATACAGAGTGTGGTTTGTAAATTGCAAATATGACAGAATGATGTAATGTTATAAAAAAAGAAGCTATATAACTGAAAATATAAAAATTGAGACTCTTCTTTTGCTACTAATGTTCTATTAATTATTCATACTACACATACAATTTATTATATCATAAGTTTTTTTTTTTTTTACTGCAGTGTCACTTTAAGAGGGCAACAGAAGATTGTAAATGTTGTATATACAGTATAGGATCAGTCATACTGTAGGATTTTAGATTCATAATTAATCCAAAGACTTTAGTGGCACGAACAACTGTATTGTTATATTTGCATACTGCAACACTTAAAACTTGAAACCTGTAGATCTGATAAACCAACACTTCACTTTTAAGAGTCTCTTACAAGAATTCCCATAGCCTCTCTCATTGGATCTCGTATGCTTCTGGCTTGAGACAGTTGTCACCTCATTGGAGAAAAGCCACCAAACTATTTCTATAGACCTTCTAACTGTAAACATGCGAAGGGTAAATAGAGACTTAATACTGTAGTCCCAACCAGGCCAAATTCATTACTCCTTTCCAAAGATCAGAAGAAACGTTTCATTTTTCAAAAGATACACAATTTAGGTCTGAGAGACACAAAAATATGCCTTCTAATTGCACAGCGAGATACATGTACTAAAAGATTTTATATTATAGCCGCACAAAACTACATAGAGACTGACTAGTTGGTTGTATGGACCGTGCCATTGCAATCATGTTGATTTGGGTTCATTACTAAGATATGCTGGATTCAGAAATCTTGTGACCCTGATATCAAAACAAGCTGGTCCATATAACCTTCCATTACATTACAGGCAAAGATTTTACTCACAGAAGTTGAGGTTACATTCAGAAAGGTGATTTTTTTTCTAGTTTAAACAGCACTAAATTATTCGGTCCCCAGTTTCTAACCCCATACAACAGAAAGCTTAAATACGAACAGTGTAATTTGTGTGGAGGTTGCTCTGAACAAGATAGTTACCATCTTCTCAGGTGTGCTCCCACCAACAGGACATCTTCTCATAGTAATTGTCCCTTGCTTTCCACCATCAAAGCATTTGAATTAGTCCGCAGAGTGATGTATGGTTTAAGACAAGACAAGACAAATAACATTTATATTGCACTTTTCTCCTGGCGGACTCAAAGCGCCAGAGCTGCAGCCTCTAGGACGCGCTCTATAGGCAGTTGCAGTGTTAGGGAGACTTGCCTAAGGTCTCCTACTGAATAGGTGCTGGCTTACTGAACAGGCAGAGCCAAGATTTGAACCCTGGTCTCTTGTGTCAGAGGCAGAGCCCTTAACCAATACACTATCCAGCTTAACTGGTCCATAAAGAAGATCTAGAGCCAAACTTACATTCACTTCAATTTTCAGCAGATTTCAGCATTTCATATTACTGGAACTACTGTGTGTTATGACATCCAGGTTTCAAAGGCGATAATCTAGAAATATATCCTTTTTGGATACTATGATCACTTTCCATTCCATCAGAACAAGGACAATGTAGATGGACAAAAACAACAATCAATAACCAAAGAAAAGCATCCAACAAAGTAAAAAAATATATAACTCATAATGATATCAATTGAACAACAAAGAAATTTAATAAGGGTGTATTCATAAGTAAGTAAAATTAAAAGCAATTAAAAAGGTCTTGGGCTGTCAGTCAAATGCTCATCTGGTATATCATTCAAAAGGCTCCCGATACAACCTTATAACAGAATAACAGGTGTAACCATTCTTCAAATTAAAGCCAAATATGTAAGCCAAATATATAAAGTAAACTGTGCAGAAATCAAATCAATATAAGGTGCACGATACGTCAAACTAGTTCAATCATTACCAAATCACATCCTGTGTCCATACATATCAATACAGAGTTAGTAATGAGAGAATGCTCCCAGAGTAATGAAGACAACCATTACCTGGAGCCTAGTAATTTAGGGGTGAAGCTCAAAGTATGGCGGGTCATATCAGTTATTATAGCTAGTCATTTCTGAAACACCTTTTTCTCCTAACTTGTACTCTGTTTTGATCAAGATCATTTAAAGGGACTCCGAGCAGTGCAGAAACTATGGAAAGATGCACATCATTTTAAAGCTCTCTTTCTCCTCTTTTCAATGATATATAAACCGCCACCCTACGCCTTTTAGTTTTCGCTATTTTCGCGATTGAAATTGCCGCGGCCGCGATTTCGATCGCGAAAATAGAGAAAACTAAAAGGCGTAGGGCAACGATGTAGGTGTCGTCAGAAAGAGGAGAAAGAGAGCTTTAAAATGATATCCATCAAGCCATAGTTATATTGTATTACACAGGGCGACTTTTTGTCAAAGTCAGCAGCTGCATTCAGCAGAATGGAGCTGCTGACACTGGGGAAAGTGTCGTCCTGTGTAATACAATATAACTATGGCTTGATGGATATCATTTTAAAACTCTCTTTCTCCTCTTTCTGACGACACCTAAATCGTTGCCCTACACCTTTTAGTTTTCTCTATTTTCGCGATCGAAATTGCGGTCGCGGCAATTTCAATCGCGAAAATAGCGAAAACTAAAAGACGTAGGGTGGTGGTTTATATATCATTGGAAAGAGGAGAAAGAGAGCTTTAAAATGATGTGCATCTTTCCATAGTTTCTGCACTGCTCGGAGTCCCTTTAAACCTTTTTCTGCACCTGAAAACTAAAGCCTTGAAAACATGTACTGGGATTGTTGCCTGAATGGACTTCATCCCTTGGGAAACAGGTCAGGCCCAAGTTCTGTACAGATACATCACTAGCCTATAAGCTAGCAACACATTCTGCTGCTACGGAGCGGGGAGTAGAGCCGATGGCACAGTGCATAAGGAAGCAACATTGAGTGGGCTGGGTAAAAACAATGCTATTTACCTGTGGTCAGCCAAGAAAGCGTGCCAGGCCAGGGCCACTGTACAATAGAACCATATAGCATGCATACAAGGCTTAAAGAACCACTATTGGGAAAAAATTTAAAAAATGTATTTATAAGAAGTACATTTCATACAGAGTAAAATGCACCATAAATGACTTTCCTCCTATGTTGCTGTCACTTACAGTAGGCAGTACAAAGTTTTGACAGTTTTTGGACTAGTTTATCTCCTCATGTGGGATTCTCAGTATTACCTTCATTCTTTACAAAAGAACTCTATGGAAAGTATCTACAGTATATAAGGATGGCAGTTGTCCTCTCTACTAGCTTGCATGCTATTTTGGCAATTGGACTGAACAATTGCCATTCAGTAAGTGTTTTTGAAAATAAAGGAAACCCGGAGAATCCCTCATGAGGAGATGGAATAGTCCCAAACCTGTCAGATCCATCAGATTTTACTGCCTACTGTAAGTGACAGTGAGATAGGAAAAAAATAATCTATAGTGCATTCTACTCAGGAACAAATGTACATATTTTACATATGCATAGTTGCCCTTTGAGTAAGTAAGCTCTTCTAGGCAGAGTCTATTGTTTGTCAAAGTCATCCTTTCAAGATATCTGTCTTTCCAGACTTATTTGTCGAATTCAGACTGACTATAGATAGAGTTTCAACACTTTTGAGACGTTTTTCCTAGTCTGATAAAAGTTCATGGAATTTCAATACAAACAGTTTGTGACACTAGCTTTGTGCTAATGCTTTTGGAAGGGTGCCTGGAGTTATGCCTTAGCATATGGAAACAAAAATACATTATAGTCAGTAAAGAATGTTTTCTTTATGCAACCTTGTCACTTCCAGTAACAACACTGTATACTTAATATTGTGTTGAAATGATGAGCTGTGTACACAAGCAACATTTATCTCACCTTACCTCTTTCAGCTACCCTGTCATATGGTTTGCTGTACTTTGCTCATACTCTATTATTATTATTATTATTATTATTTATTGTATTTATAAAGCGCCAACATATTACGCAGCGCTGGACAATAAATATATACAATGATACAAGGATGACATACATAGGGTTATACACATAGAACAAAGTTATACATACAAATTGTACAAAATACATGATCATGCAATATGGGCTGGTTAGGTAGGCCCAGTAATACAAGTACAGGCTGTCATAGGACAGGAGCACATGATCCTGTAGATTACACTAGGGAGTGGAGGACCCTGCCAGAGGCTTACAATCTAAAGGGAGGGGTGGAAACACTAGGGGGGGCTGTTAAATATTCCTTAGAGAGTTACTGTGTGGTAGGAGGTGGGTAGGCCATCATAAAGAGGTGGGTTTTGAGGGCTTGCTTGAATGTGTTGAAAGAGGGAGCAAGTCTACCCACACATTATGTTTTCCAAGTGAACCCACTGGCAGTAGAGAGTGAGCCACCTTATGGAGCAAATCTGGCTGTGATTACACTCCATTAGCCATCTAAGTGGTACAGTGATATGTCTTGGGTGGTTTACACCTCAGCTAAATGCTGGACACCACCACAGTGTGGTTTCTGAAAATGTCACTGGAAATAAGCCAGAACTAGATACATTTGTAAGGTCAGTGACATTTGAAGATTAAAAAAACAGCAGATGAAGATACCATTCACTCCACCACCACTTATACCCCTTAAACGTTATCTAAATAGTTTAAAAAGATGTAACAATATTCACTATCTATCTCTATATATAGCTCTATAGTGTTGCCCATAATTATTCATAATGGTGGATTTACAAGCTAATGGATCATGGAGCATACTTTGTTTTTCACACCTAACTTCTCCATTTTGGCTTCATTGACGGCACTGAGGAATCAGTTGTGTATTGTTTAATGCCTAATACACACGGTACGATAGATGGATCCGATCTGTCATGTCCGATATTGCTCCCGATCGTTTCCGCGCTTGATGTCTCATAGCGGTGAATGGAAAAAGAGAAGAAAAACGAATGAAGGTAAGAGAATCGAGTGCAGATAAAGTGTGGAATCATGCGGGAAAAACGATCGGGTCGCAAAATCTCACGGAAAATCTTACCGTGTGTGCCCAGCATAAGATCTGAGGCTACATTTAGATAATTTTAGAACTTGTTAAAGTGTGCCTGAGATGTCCATTGTGGGGTTATTTATACTTACCTGGGGCTTCCTTCAGCCCCATTAGATGCGTGGGGTCCCTCACCATTCTCTCCAGCCGCTCCGTTCTCTAGGAAATTCCCTGGTAATCTGGGCAGGTGTGCGCTTCTGGCAATGCGCTGCCCAGCTGCATGCGCACCCCCCTTATGCACTAGCTGAATAAATAAAATTGTGGGTTCAGTTTGCTTTACTAATATGGAAACCAAATGAAGTATTTTATATGGATATTAAGTGGAGACAAATAGAGAGGGTCACAAGAAAAAGAAAGTTCACCTCTCTTCATCCTAAGATTTTATGTATCAGTACATAATTTAAAAAAAAATCATTGCATTCTTAAATAAACAAGAAAAGCTGAGATGGCCATTGTGAGGTTATTTATACTTACCTGGGGCTTCCTCCAGCCTCATTAAGTGTGTGGGTCGCTCCATTCTCTCAGCAATCCTCTGGTAATCCGGGTAGTTATGCACTTCTGGCCATTTGCATACCCCTGCCGAGCTCCTGTGCCTGGGACTGTTCCTCACCTACGCAGAACACTCCCGGTTGTGGGAACACGACAGGGGGGCACGCGCAGCCAAGCTGTGCATGTGCAGAAGAGTGAGGCCGGACGGATTACGGGGAGGATTTCCTAGGCAACAGAATGGCCGGAGAGGATGGAGAGGGGACCCATGCACCTAAGGGGCTGGAGGAAGCCCTAGGTAAGTATAAATAACCTAATAATAGCCATCTCAGGTTTACTTGTTTATTTAAGAATATCACTGCACAGAGAATTAAATGTGTGCTATTTAAGAATATAATGATTTTTTAAATTATGTACCGATACATAAAATCTTAGAATGAAGAGAGGTGAACTTTCTTTTTCTTGTGACCCTCTCTATTTGTCTCCTATTAATATCCATATAAAATACTTCATTGAGTTTTCATATTAGTAAAACAAACAGAACACACAATTGTATTTATTCAACTAGTATAGCTAACACATTACCTTAGGCTTTTTTCAGATGAATGGGTAAACGGTGCATTAAACATGCTATTCAGCCATTCATTTGCTGGAGTTTAGTGCCTTCTGATTGCAAATGAATGCAACCAAATGTGAGTGTTTGTGATTGTAACCAGGGTGTAAGCAGTTGACACACAGTGCAGCTACTGCCCAGTAAAAAAAATGCTGCACGTCACATCTAGGATTGGCTGCCACGCGCTTAGATGTACATGTAGGGATCACCGTAAGTGCAGGATGCTTGCATCCGGCTGCAAGTGCCCTACACATAAAGTTAAGTGTACTGCTATCAGCTGTTCGTCTGAAAGAACCCTAAAGGCTCCACCCAGAAATCAAATTACTGAAAAAGATTACAGCTGGGAAATCCCTGACCTGCAGAAAGATAAGAATGTGTTTCTTGAATGTTACAACAAACATATAATTTTAAGTGAAATTTGATTGTGATTCTATAGATATATTCCAATGCCTTCATTGTCTGCAATGCAGTAACTCAAAGGTTTGACAGTGCCAGGTACAAGCTATCCCCATGTGCTGCTCTGTCACACCTACCTTAACGAGCAAGCTGTGCTGGAAATGTTATAGGTATTATGTTGACCAATCAAGACACTAATCAGGTAGATAAGGAACTGACATGTTTTCAATACAGAGTGTGAAAGACATCAAATATTCCTGCAGTAAAGAATTTAGTGTTTAAGTTTTCTGTATAATGTACAAAATATATTATGTAGGTGAACTGATAATCTTAAAAAAGTGTTTTGTCAAAAAAACCTCCATCATGCTTGGTAGCTATTGCAGGCTAGGCTGTTATTGATTGAAAGCAATCCTGACACATTTATATGACTAATTGCATTTCTTAGGGTATTCTCTGAAAAAAATATTAGTTTTTATTGACAAAAAGCGGTATCTCTGAATACATGACAACCCAGTGCTATGTCTGTTAAGCCCGGTACACACCATGCAATATCCTGTATGACAGACGAGTCAAAACGATTATTTCCGACAGATCCGTTCTGATTTTTACTCGTTTTTCTGATCGACTTTCCAGTCACCTCTATACAAAATTAATCAGAAAAACTATTGGAAATCAAATCATACCTGCCAGAAATAGTCAATTCAAAACATCTATCTGATGGGAAATGACATGGTGTGTACCAGGCATTAGTGTTTAGCAATAAAATCCCTGCTGCAGTAATTTGGGGGTAGGTTTTTGGTGCCACAGTGGAGTGCACAAGGCTTTACTCAAATCCTCCACATTGTATCAACACAAGAATGAATACCTCAAGTGTCTTTGCTGTAATAAGCAATGGCTTCAAAAACTGCTGAGTCAGAAACCATAGATTCAACAAATACTCTCACACCGGCCGGCGTGATAACGCGTAACGTGCGCGGCGGGGACTCGCAGAGGCGACTTCAGGCGGAAGTGGTCAATTAACGGAGCCACCAGCGGGGACCGGGAGAGGAGTCAAGAGGATGCTGGGGGACCTAACGGCCTACGGTGGTCTGGAGGATGCCCCAGGTAAGTACCAGGTTTTTTTTGTACCTGCTCAGTATCCCTTTAACCTGACTGTCACACCCAACTAAGGGTGTATATGATTAAGGAGTACATGATCAGTATCTATACTTAATCTTACTTTGCTATGATACACAGTACATGTATTGAGTATTGGAGATGTATGATATCTTATCAAGGCTCTAATTTTTGGACTGTATATTTGTTCTTTATCCATATTTAGCATCCTTTTAACTCAACAAAGTGTAGATTTTAATGTTGTTACATGCATAAACCTTATAACTGATTCAGTGACCCTGTACCAGAGTGCCTTTACTTCTTCCCCCTAAAAATTCCTAGAGTTTTTCCATATTGCTCTCCTGTGGTGCATATGTTAGGAACATGGGAGTAGATAGACTTCAACTAACAAATTCAAAATTGTTAGTTACCTCATGCACAGGCTCAATCACTCTATTATGAATATATGATAGAAGGAAGGGTTCTACTTTTTCTGATTGAGATTGGCTTGAAAATCATTCTTCCCACACTCACATATGCACTCAAACACACTGGGATAGTGCAAGTGAGTCCCGTGCTCTAGCACTGCAATACTAATTACATTAGCTATTTATATTGGGCTACTAAATACTGAAAATCATGAATATAAAATAAATAGCCCCCCCCACCTCCAAATAGTGTGTAAGAGACCAACTAACCCCATCTCATGGCAGGGCCGCATGTATTTGTTTTACAAAGTAGAAAGAACAGCTTCCATAGCTGCTTTGACTTCAGGTTCATTTTGTAAAATAGCATAGAAAAATATATTTCTGAGAAAAACATCAAAAATGGTCCACCGCGGATCAGCTGTCCTTCCTGGAGTTATGAAGGTCACTTCTCATAGCACTTCAAACATAGAATTATGTGTGTGAGATACTTCTGTGTCCACAATAGAGAACTTCATACCCATGATGGCTGCTTCTAAACCCTGTCCCGACTACAAAGCACAGGGGTGCTATAGACTTTAATTATATTACGCTTTTAATGCATCAGACTCTGCAAATCTGATCTTAGCAGATTAGTTTTGTAGTAGCTGTCCAACAATCTCTCACAGTCACACGCACACAGCCAGCTGTAGGAGATTTTTATTTTCCTGTTGCTTGCATGTATTCTCCCATGTAACTCAAGCTCTAACCATAGCCTGGCTGTAGGCTCCCACTTCTCAGTACAACACTTGCCAGATTTTTTCAACAAATTGGTCCTCTTTCCTTTTATGAGAACTTCACAACCACAACAGAGAACTAGCTCTAGACATCATGAGAACATTCATCTTTTCCCTTTAACTGGAAAAATATTAAGGTTTGTGTAAAAAACAGATACGCTTTTAGATGGCAATCACCACGTTGCTTTTCTGCTTGACAGTTCTTAACCACTTAAGGACCAGCCCATTTTTCTGTGATCTGTACTGCGTGGGCTCTTCAGCCCCCAGCACCGATCAGGTAGCAGGCAGGGCGATCAGACTTCCCCCCTTTTTTTCCCACTAGGGGGATGTCCTGTTGGGGGGGGTCTGATCGCCACCGGCTTGTTGTGACTAGCGGGGGGGGCGCCTCAAAGCCCCCCTCCGCAGCGATATACCCCCTCCCTCTCCTTCCCTCCCTCCCCTTCTCCATATAGGCGTTACAGGACAGCGATCCGTCCTGTACCGCCTCTGATAGGCTTCAACCTATCAGAATCATATTTATTTTTTTTATTCGCCAAGTGCAGCGGTTGCCACACTCGGAATTGTTTGTGGTACACATCGGTATAGAGCATAGTGCAAGAACAACATTAAAACATAGTGGTGCAATACACAAAACAGAAAACATTGAAAACAGATATAGGCATTGAAAACATGTAGTGCAAGTACGCTATGCAGTGAAGACAGATAGGATAGGTGCGTAGCCGCTAGTCCTGCTAATGAGTTAGTAAGGCCTAGGTGCAAAAGAACATGGAATGAAGAACCGCACCAGGCCTGGGTGACAGTCCTGCTATTTAGCTTTGCTGTATGCAGTGCACGAGTTCAGAAGGCGCACTGCTTGGGGGAAAAAGGAGTTCCTGTGTCTAGAGGTCTTGGTGGAAATAGCTCTGTAACGGTGGTCAGAGCGCATGCGGTTGAAGAAGCGACCGCCTGGGTGGAGGGGATCTTGCGTGATCCTATTTGCCCTTGTCCTCAGCCTGGATGCATGGAGGAGGTCCAGTGGTGGCAGGGGTGTACCGATTATTCTTTCTGCAGCATTTATTACTCTTTGTAGTTTGTACTTGTCGCTTGAGGTGGCGCCGCCATGCCAGACGATGATGGAGGAGCATAGGATTGACTCTATGGTGGCAGTGTAGAAGCTTGACATCAACTCCTGTGGCATGCCAAACTTCCTTAGTTGTCTTAGGAAGAACAGCCGTTGCTGTGCCTTCTTTTGGCATTTAGTGGTGTTTTCCCTCCATCTCAAGTCTTTGGTGATGGTAGTGCCCAGGAACCGAACACTTGATACTCTGGTGACCTCCGTGCCTTCGATGAAGACCGGGTTAAGTGGGGGAGGGCGCTTCCTGAAATCCACAACCAGCTCGACAGTCTTCGCAGCGTTTAGGACGAGCATGTTATCCTTACACCAACCGCAGATACGCTCGATCTCGCTCTGGTAGGAGCGCTCATCCTCTCCACTGATGAGGCCAAGTATGGTGGTGTCGTCTGCAAATTTAATGACCTTAACACAGTCGGCAGTTGAGGTACATCTGTTCGTATACAGGGAAAAAACGATCGGGGACAGTACACAGCCTTGGGGGGCGCCAGTGTTCGTGGTCCTCACTCGGGAGAGGCAACTGCCCAGTTTGACTTGTTGCGTCCTGTTCGTGAGGAAGTCTTTGATCCAAGTGCAGAGAGTTTTATCAAGCCCGAGTTGCACTAAGTTGTTATGCAGGATGTTCGGGCTGATTGTATTAAAGGCAGAGCTGAAGTCTAGGAAGAGGATCCTCGCGTAGGTGTTAGGTCTGTCCAGATGTTCCATGATGAACTCCAGACTGATGTTAATGGCATCCTCTATGGACCTGTTTGCTCTGTATGCAAATTGTAGAGGATCTAGGAGAGCATCGGTGGAGGCTTTCAGATGACTGAGGACCAGTTTTTCGAAGATCTTCATGACAGTTGGGGTAAGGGCAACAGGTCTGTAGTTGTTGAGGTCCGTGACTCCTGTTTTTTTGGGGACTGGTATGATGGTGGACCTTTTGAGGCAGGAGGGGACTATGCCACTCGTCAGGGATTTCTGAAATATGGCAGACAGTACAGGGGCTAGCTGGCTGGCGCATGTTCTCAGGCACATGGATGACACGCCATCTGGGCCAGAGGCTTTCCTGGGATTCAATTTCCGGAGGTGCCTGAGGACGTCAGACGCCTGGATTTCTAACGGAGCTGGGAGGGCCCAGTCTGTGCTGAGGGAAGTGGATGTGGGGGGTGCCCTGGGGGTGGCCCCGTGGTCTGCTGTGTGGGTGGATTGGTTTTCGAACCTGCAGTAGAACTCGTTAAGTTTTTCAGCTAGTGCAAGGCTCGGAGGAGCATGATGAGGGGAGGGTTTGAAGTTTGTGGCTGCCCTAAGGCCTTCCCAGACCTCCCGTGTGTTGTTGGATCGAAGGCTGAGGCCCAGCTTTCTGGAGTAGTCCTTCTTTGCAGCACTAAGTTCGCGCTTAAGGGTGTACCTAGCTGCCTTAAACTCCTCCGGTGTGCCGGACTTGTGCGCTACTTCCTTGATTTTACGGAGCCGGCGTAGCTTGCCGTTAAACCAAGGCTTGTTGTTAGGATAGACCCTGAATGTCTTTGTGGGGATGCACAATTCCTCGCAGAAGCTGATGTAGGAGATGGTGTTCTCTGTCCATTCCTCCAGGCAGGGTGCCTCCCATTCAGTGCAGTCGAAGCAGGCCTGTAGCTGCAGCTTGGCTTCCTCCGTCCACTTACTTACGGTCTTGAGGACTGGCTTGGATGACTCGAGGTGTCTCCTGTAGGTGGGTATAAGGTGGATTAGGCAGTGGTCAGAGTTGCCTAGGGGTGCCCGACGGGTGGGTTTGTATGCGTCTTTGAGGACTGTGTAGCAATGGTCCAGGGTGTTTTGATCCCTGGTGGGGCAGGTAATGTGCTGTTTATAGCGAGGCATCTCCGTGCGGAGGTTGGCGCTGTTGAAGTCCCCGCAGATGATGAAGAGGAAGTCAGGGAGGGATGTCTCCCACCGTGAGATGGTGTCGCTGAGCATACGCAGCGCGATCTTGGAGTTGGCGCTAGGGGGGATGTATACTCCCACAAGAACGTAGGAGGAGAACTCCCTTGGAGAGTACTGAGGTCTGCAATTGATTACTAGTAGCTCAATGTCTGGAGAACAGCAATTGTCTATGGTGGATGTGTTTAAGCACCAAGAGGCCTTAATATAGAAGCAGATGCCACCGCCTCTCTGTTTACCAAAGAGTGCACTGTCCCGGTCTGCTCGGAAGACACTGTCCCGGTCTGCTCAGATGGCTGCGATACCCGGCCAATCAGAGGTCGGGGATCGCCAATCTCCTTTACGGCGCTGCTGTGACAGCAGCGCCGTATGATGTAAACACCGGGGATTACGTCCCCGGGTGTTTACATTAAGCCTGCGAGCCACGATCGGAGGCTAGCAGGCTGTTCACGGTGCCCCCTGCCATTAACTGACAAGAAACGGCCGCTCGAACGAGCTGCCGTTTCCATGGAAAAACAGGTGCGACCAGCCGCTGCCTATCGGCGTTGGCTGGTCGTTAGAACTAAACTTTAAATTCAGAAGTTGTTGCTAACAAAAAGTTAAAGCTCTCAACTTTAGATCAAGCTACTCATTTCTTGAGTTTGATCCATGAGTAGATTTAATTTTAGGCAACTGAAAAAAAAAACCCTAAAACAACAGTTGTTTCTATACTGAACAATAATAAAATACAAAGAGATTTTCTTATCAGCTCAGACAGACATAACGGATCCATACTGCTTCTGGGGACAGCTCTTACATCATTTAGCTAGGTATTCTTAAAGAATGTTGAATTGCAAACAGAACATTATTGGATGTCTCCCAACCACATAAAGAAGTGCATGTGTTCTTTAGTAAAAGAACAGTGTGCCAGATCTGACAGTTAATAAGCCAGCAGGTCTGATATGTGTTTAATGGACACCCATTAAATATCAAGAGAATCTACTAGAAGCCAAATACACCATCCAAAAATAATAGCCAGAACTATAGTCTGAAAAGATCTTCACAGAAGACAGAGAGCTGGACAGTATGTAGGTCTGGCAAAAGAAAAAAACTCTCACTCTCTCTTTGAATGGTTACATTTTATACATTTCACATACTACTTTAATCTCTTTGGAAGTGAAATGTATCTTATGAATGAATATTTTACACATTGAACAGCATGGTGGTGTGGTGGATAACACTCTAACCTTGCAGTGCTGGAGTTCCAAGTTTCATCTGCAGCCAGGGCACTAGCTGCATGAAGCTTGTATGCCATCCCTGTGCTTGTGTAGATTTGCTGCTACGACTAGGTAGGGTGATTAGATTGTGAGCGCCTCTAAAGGAACGGTTAGTGACTTGACTATGGACTTATGTGCTACAGAAGATGTTGACGCTATATAAATACAAACAAAAATAAGTTCTCACAACAACCTGTAACAGTAATAAAAACCTCTAGAGATGATTAGTCTCCTGATAAACTGCAGTGTTTTTCCTTTAGTTGGTTCACCAACAAGGATCCCTTCAAATCGGTCCCTACTCTAACCTATGCCAGTCAGTATGAAAGCAGAGACTTCATGCATCTGAGCTTGAATTACAAACTGGGCGAAGTTCAGGTTCTAAACCTTTAAGGAAAGTTGGCAATTTGTGATACATTCCCTGGAATTATTGATAATTTCCATTCAGATTACCACAGTAATCAATCAGAAATGATTTGTCATGCCCATTAAAGGCCAAAAACCTGCTAACCAATCAGATCAGATTGATAAGATTGATCCGAAAATCGGATTGATTCCATTAATCACATTGAATTGATTAAAAAAGAGTCCCATTATTTTATTTTAAGTTTAATGGCTGAACAGCAGCCATGACAGTCTGATGAAAAATCTGCTTCATTCAGCTCAGTTGCAAACAAGTAGAAGTAATAACCCCTTGAAATGTTAAGCCCTAAAATGTTATTGTAGTATTTTCACGGCCCAAAAAAAAAAGTGTTTTGCTTTATTTACATTGAGGACATTAAGCTGGATTCATCAAGCTGTACGACAGTCTTATTTGCATAGATAGATAACAGCTCTAGTTTCAGATGATATTGCATAGGTATAAAGTCATAGCCAAGCCATGTGTAATGAAAAGGATAGGTTGACCTGGAATGGGCTCTGCTCATCATATGCAATTAACTTTTTCTCCCAAGTTTTCTCCTAGGTGATATTTCCACACCTTTTCAATAACATGCATTTTAAACCACCAGGAATCAAGAAAAAACTCAATTATTTTTATAGCAGCTTTTCACCTACTTTTTGGTCTTTTTCAATTGCAAACTGCAGAACATTTAAAAAAAAAGATGAAAAAAGATTCCTTGTAGAAAACTTAGGAGAACAAGTGAATCGAATAAGGGCCAGAGGAGGCAAGATAATTTTTTAGGAAAAATTCTCAAATTCCCATTCACAGGAAAAATGGTCACACAATGCAAATGGTTGTATGGTACTTGAATTGCTCATAAAGCAAAGACAATCACACTGATAGACCAGCATCTGGGTTGTAATAGATACAATAAGTTAGAAAATCCTATCCTGTTTCTATTCATCTGTGCTGATATAGCAGAGACAAATGAATGCAATTGGCACTCGGCACTGCTATCACTGGGAGACTGCCCAAAATGCACTGAATTATGAATGTGTAAATTCAGTAAACATGAGATGGTTGAGGTGTCTGAACATTCATTAAAAACAATCCAGCACCTTAGGCATAGTAGGTCAGGCATGCCAAGCTAGGGGCCAGTGGGCCATTTGCGCTCCCATTCCTAAGAAATTGTATCACTCACCCACCTCCCTTAAAGGAATACTTAAGTCAAAGTGAAAAAATGACTTTTACTCACCTGGGGCATCCCTCAGCCCCCCGAAGCTGGATGGTGCCCTCGCAGCCCCGCTCCGACCGTCCTGTCCCCGCCGGCGGCTACTTCCGGGTTCGGCGACAGCCGCCGACAGGCTGGGAACGCGGCTGATTTTCCGTGTTCCCTGCCGCTATTATCACCCTCTATCACCGGCGTACCTACCGGGGATGCGACCCCCTCAGCCGCAGGGGGGCCCGGGGCTGCTCTGGGGCCCGCTCACTGTGCGTGGGGGGAGCGCTGCTCTGGACCCCCCAGCAAGGTGCTCAACTGGCCGCAGCGTCTAATAGACGCTGCGCCAGTTCATTCCCCGCAGCCCCGCTCCAGCAGCCTGCATAGTCTCCGGCAGGCAGAGCAGGGCTACGGCAAGATGGCCGCCGAAGAAGCCCTACACTGGAGACTATTTGTGTCTCTAGTACAGGGCTTCGGCAGCCATCTTGCCGTAGCCCTGCACTCTGCCTGTCAGCGCGGGAGATGTGTTGCAGGAGGACTCGGGGAGCTGCGAGCCAGATGCCGGGAGAGGAGAAGACTTCTGTCAGGTAAGTGAATTGTTTTTTTTTCACAGGTGCATTTTTTTTCTAGTGTCTGCTGCCTACATTGTGATTTTCAGGTGTCTGCTGCACACATTATGATTTTCTGGTGTCTGCTGCCTACATTGTGATTTTCAGGTGTCTGCTGCCCACATTACGATTTTCTGGTCACTGCTGCCCACATTGCGATTTTCTGGTGACTGCTGCCCACATTAGGATTTTCTGGTCACTGCTGCCCACATTAGGATTTTCTGGTGTCTGCTGCCCACATTACGATTTTCTGGTCACTGCTGCCCACATTGCGATTTTCTGGTGTCTGCTGCCCACATTGCGATTTTCTGGTGTCTGCTGCCCACATTACGATTTTCAGGTGTCTGCTGCCCACATTACGATTTTCTGGTCACTGTTGCCCACATTGCGATTTTCTGGTGTCTGCTGCCCACATTACGATTTTCAGGTGTCTGCTGCCCATATTATGATTTTCTGGTGTCTGCTGCCCACATTGCGATTTTCTGGTCACTGCTGCCCACATTACGATTTTCAGGTGTCTGCTGCCCACATTACGATTTTCAGGTGTCTGCTGCCCACATTACGATTTTCAGGTGTCTGCTACGCACATTACGATTTTCAGGTGTCTGCTGCCCACATTGCGATTTTCAGGTGTCTGCTGCCCACATTACGATTTTCAGGTGTCTGCTGCCCACATTGCGATTTTCAGGTGTCTGCTGCCCACATTACGATTTTCAGGTGTCTGCTGCCCACATTGCGATTTTCAGGTGTCTGCTGCCCACATTGCGATTTTCAGGTGTCTGCTGCCCACATTGCGATTTTCTGGTGTCTGCTGCCCACATTCCGCGTTCCCTGCCGCTATTATCACCCTCTATGCTGCTATAGCGTATATATGTTACGGCCAGAACCCGAAGTCTGGCCACTTCGGGTTCTGGCCGGTCAAAACGAGAAGTGGCCGGCTGATGCGGCCAATGTGAGAAATGTCCCCTCATTTCGGACTTCGGCCGGCCAGAACTCGTTGTGGCTGTATGTGGCCGGCCAAGTCCCGAAGTCCTGCTCCCTCGCTCTCCCCCGCTGCCTGCACTAATCAAACCTCAGATCAGGGCGACCGGACCGAAGAGGCGGAGAGAAGCAAAGCACACAAGTTACCCGCAGGACGTGAACACTTCAGTGCGGAAGCGCCAGTCATTTGGCACTTCCGCATGTGAAGTGTACAGGTCCGGGCGGGTAGCGTGCGCGCTGCTCTGCCTCTCTCCGCTTCTCCCCGCCTCTTCGGTCGCCGTGATCTGAGGTCTGTGAGTAGTGCAGGCAACTCTCCCGGCGCACACGAAAGCCCCCCCCCCTCTCAGCCAAAAAGCGCCCCCCCTCCAGCCATGCAAAGCACCCCCAGCCATGCAAAGTGCGCAACCCCCCCCCATACAAAGCACCCGCAGCCATGCAAAGTGCGCAGTGAAGCCCCCCCCAGCCATGCAAAGCACCTAGTGAAGCACCCCAGCCATGCAAAGTGCACAGCCCCCCCCCCCCCGTACATGCAAATCACCCCCAGCAATGCAGCAGCAAAGTGCTCAGTGAAGCACCCCAGCCATGCAAAGTGTGCATTGAAGCCCCCCCAGCCATGCAAAGCACCCCCAGCAATGCAAAGTGCCCAGTGAAGCCCCCGCCATGCAACGCGCCCAGCGAAGCCCCCCCCCCCAGCCATGCAAAGCACCCAGAAAAGCCCCCAGCCATGCAAAGCGCCCAGAGAAGCGCACCCAGCCATCACTAATCACCACTGTAATTTGATCTCTCCCCTGTGTCACTCGACTGCCGCCGCAGAGCAGCTAATTTTAAAGCGCAGGATGATAAATTTGTCTGCTTTCGTCAAGAAGTAGACACGCTGCTGATTTGTTGCAGGATTGTGTATTCGCTGTGACAAAGAACGTTTTTTTTTCCTGTGAAGGGTATTATGCTGTTGTGTATCTTTCAGAGCAGAGAGGAGGTTCCGAGTGCTGGACAGGACCCAGGATGTTCTGGGATCTGTGCGTTTTGGACTTTGGCCAACTGACTTTGGCCGCTTCTAGAACTGGCCGGCCAATGTCAGAAATTCCCAGCATTTTGGACTTTGGCCGACGTCTAATCGGCCAGTTCTAGAAACGGCCGGCCAATTCTAGAATTGGCCGATTTCTGGTTTTGGCCGTAACATACAGGATCTTCTCAAAAAATTAGCATATTGTGATAATGTTCATTATTTTCTGTAATGTACTGACAAACATTAGACTTTCATATATTTTAGATTCAAATACACACAACTGAAGTAGTTCAAGCCTTTTATTATTTTAATATTGATGATTTTGGCATACAGCTTATAAAAACCCAAATTTTCTATCTCAAAAAATTAGCATATTTCATCCGACCAATAAAAGAAAAGTGTTTTTAAAACAAAAAAAGTCAACCTTCAAATAATTATGTTCAGTCATGCACTCAATACTTGGTCGGGAATCCTTTTGCAGAAATGACTGTTTCAATGCGGCGTGGCATGGAGGCAATCAGCTTGTGGCACTGCTCAGGTGTTATGGAGGCCCAGGATGCTTCGATAGAGGCCTTAAGCTCATCCAGAATGTTGAGTCTTGCGTCTCTCAACTTTCTCTTCACAATATCCCACAGATTCTCTATGGGGTTCAGGTCAGGAGAGTTGGCAGGCCAATTGAGCACAGTAATACCATGGTCAGTAAACCATTTACCAGTGGTTTTGGCACTGTGAGCAGGTGCCAGGTCATGCTGAAAAATGAAATCTTCATCTCCATAAAACTTTTCAGCAGATGGAAGCATGAAGTGCTCCAAAATCTCCTGACAGCTAGCTGCATTGACACTGCCCTTGATAAAACACAGTGGACCAACACCAGCAGCTGACATGGCACCCCAGACCATCACTGACTGTGGGTACTTGACACTGGACTTCAGGCATTTTGGCATTTCCCTCTCCCCAGTCTTCCTCCAGACTCTGGCACCTTGATTTCCGAATAACATGTAAAAGTTGCTTTCATCCTAAAAAAGTACTTTGGACCACTGAGCAACAGTCCAGTGCTGCTTCTCTGTAGCCCAGGTCAGGCGCTTCTGCCGCTGTTTCTGGTTCAAAAGTGGGTTTATGCTTCCATCTGCTGAAAAGCTTTATGGAGATTAAGATTTCATTTTTCAGCACGACCTGGCACCTGCTCACAGTGCCAAAACCACTGGTAAATGGTTTACTGACCATGGTATTACTGTGCTCAATTGGCCTGCCAACTCTCCTGACCTGAACCCCATAGAGAATCTGTGGGATATTGTGAAGAGAAAGTTGAGAGACGCAAGACCCAACACTCTGGATGACCTTAAGGCCGCTATCGAAGCATCCTGGGCCTCCATAACACCTGAGCAGTGCCACAGGCTGATTGCCTCCATGCCACGCTGCATTGAAGCAGTCATTTCTGCAAAAGGATTCCCAACCAAGTATTGAGTGCATAACTGGAAAATTTTTTTGAAGGTTGACTTTTTTTGTTTTAAAAACACTTTTCTTTTATTGGTCGGATGAAATATGCTAATTTTTTGAGATAGGAATTTTGAGTTTTCATGAGCTGTATGCCAAAATCATCAATATTAAAACAATAAAAGGCTTGAACTACTTCAGTTGTGTGTATTTGAATCTAAACTATATGAAAGTCTAATGATTATCAGTACATTACAGAAAATAATGAACTTTATCACAATATGCAAATTTTTTGAGAAGATCCTGTATATATATATATATATATATATATATATATATATATATATATATATATATATATAGCAGCATAGAGGGCAGGGGCGTAACTAGAAATCACTGGGCCCCCTGCGAATATTTGGATGGGGCCCCCCCCCATAGGTGCCAAATAATCGTAATGGGGCAGCGTTTCACTGTAAATTAATTGTAAAGTGGGCAGCATTTTACCAGACAATCGTAATGTGGGCCAGAAAATCGTAATGTGGGCAGAGTTCACCAGAAAATCGTAATGTGGGCCTTTAGAAAATCATAATGTGGGCAGAGTTCACCAGAAAATCGTAATGTGGGCACCAGTCACCAGAAAATCGTAACGTGAGCAGCAGTCACCAGAAAATTGTAACGTGGGCAGCAGTCACCAGACAATCGTAATGTGGGCAGCGTTCACCAGAATATCGTAATGTGGGTCAGAAAATCGTAATGTGGGCAGAGTTCACCAGAAAATCGTAATGTGGGCACCAGTCACCAGAAAATCGTAACGTGAGCAGCAGTCACCAGAAAATTGTAACGTGGACAGCATTCACCAGACAATCGTAATGTGGGCAGCGTTCACCAGAATATCGTAATGTGGGACAGAAAATCGTAATGTGGGCAGAGTTCACCAGAAAATCGTAATGTGGGCAGCGTTCACCAGAAAATTGTAACATGGACAGCATTCACCAGACAATCGTAACGTGGGAAGTGTTCACCAGAAAATCGTAATGTGGGCCAGAAAATCGTAATGTGGGCAGCGTTCACCAGAAAATCGTAACGTGGACAGCATTCACCAGACAATCGTAACGTGGGCAGTGTTCACCAGAAAATCGTAATGTGGGCCAGAAAATCGTAATGTGGGCAGAGTGCACCACAAAATCGCAATGTGGGCAGCAGTCACCAGAAAATCGCCATGTGGACAGCAGTCACCAGAAAATCGCAATGTGGGCAGCAGTCACCAGAAAATCCTAATGTGGGCAGCAGTCACCAGAATATCGTAATGTGGGCAGCAGTCACCAGAAAATCCTAATGTGAGCAGCAGTCAGTCACCAGAATATCATAATGTGGGCAGCACACACCAGAAAATCCTAATGTGGGCAGCAGTCACCAGAAAATCCTTATGTGGGCAGCAGTCACCAGAAAATCGCAATGTGGGCAGCAGTCACCAGAAAATCGCAATGTGGGCAGCAGTCACCAGAAAATCGCAATGTGGGCAGCAGTCACCAGAAAATCCTAATGTGGGCAGCAGACACCAGAAAATCGCAATGTGGGCAGCAGACACCTGAAAATCGCAATGTGGGCAGCAGACACCTGAAAATCGCAATGTGGGCAGCAGACACCTGAAAATCGTAATGTGGGTAGCAGACACCTGAAAATCGTAATGTGGGCAGCAGACACCTGAAAATCGTAATGTGGGCAGCAGACACCTGAAAATCGCAATGTGGGCAGCAGTGACCAGAAAATCGCAATGTGGGCAGCAGACACCAGAAAATCATAATATGGGCAGCCAGAGGCGGGACAAGGTCCTTCAGCACCCAAGGCTGAGACACCAAAGTGCGCCCCCCCCCCACCCCTCCCACCCCAGCTGTCACACACTGATTGCTATTAGACTAAGAGGTGCCCCAAGGCCCCCAACCTCCCCAACACCCTCATCTCTAGTTATCTGGCTTGCAGTCACTGTCATGTATCCTCTTTTCTTATTTCTTTCTGCTTAAAACACAATTGGGAATGACAGCTGAATGAATTGTGCGACCCCTCCTACACTGTGCCCTGAGGCTGGAGCCTCTCCAGCCTCTGCCTCGGCCCGGCCCTGTGGGCAGCAGACACCTGAAAATCGTAATGTGGGCAGCAGACACCAGAAAATCGCAATGTGGGCAACAGTGACCAGAAAATCGTAATGTGGGCAGCAGACACCTGAAAATCGTAATGTGGGCAGCAGACACCAGAAAATCGCAATGTGGGCAGCAGACACCAGAAAATCGCAATGTGGGCAGCAGTGACCAGAAAATCGTAATGTGGGCAGCAGACACCAGAAAATCCTAATGTGGGCAGCAGTGACCAGAAAATCCTAATGTGGGCAGCAGTCACCAGAAAATCGCAATGTGGGCAGCAGTGACCAGAAAATCGTAATGTGGGCAGCAGACACCTGAAAATCACAATGTAGGCAGCAGACACCAGAAAATCATAATGTGTGCAGCAGACACCTGAAAATCACAATGTAGGCAGCAGACACTAGAAAAAAAATGCACCTGTGAAAAAAAAACAATTCACTTACCTGACAGAAGTCTTCTCCTCTCCCGGCATCTGGCTCGCAGCTCCCTGAGTCCTCCTGCAACACATCTCCCGCGCTGACAGGCAGAGTGCAGGGCTACGGCAAGATGGCTGCCGAAGCCCTGTACTAGAGACACAAATAGTCTCCAGTGTAGGGCTTCTTCGGCGGCCATCTTGCCGTAGCCCTGCTCTGCCTGCCGGAGACTATGCAGGCTGCTGGAGCGGGGCTGCGGGGAATGAACTGGCGCAGCGTCTATTAGACGCTGCGGCCAGTTGAGCACCTTGCTGGGGGGTCCAGAGCAGCGCTCCCCCCACGCACAGTGAGCGGGCCCCAGAGCAGCCCCGGGCCCCCCTGCGGCTGAGGGGGTCGCATCCCCGGTAGGTACGCCGGTGATAGAGGGTGATAATAGCGGCAGGGAACGCGGAAAATCAGCCGCGTTCCCAGCCTGTCGGCGGCTGTCGACGAACCCGGAAGTAGCCGCCGGCGGGGACAGGACGGTCTGAGCGGGGCTGCGAGGGCACCATCCAGCTTCGGGGGGCTGAGGGATGCCCCAGGAGAGTAAAAGTCATTTTTTCATTTTGACTTAAAGGAGTTCTTTCGCGAAAAAAGTAGGCAGTTAAAAAATGTGACAGATGACAGGTTTTGGGCCAGTCCATCTTTTTAAGGGGGATTCTCAGGGCTTTCTTTGTTTTCAACAGCATTTCCTGAACAACAGTTGCAAAATTTAACTGACATAATAGTGTGCAAGTGATTAGGGAGGCCGGCTGGTATCTTGCTATTTTGGCAGTTAAACTGTTGTTCAGGAAATGCTGTTGAAAACAAAGAAAGCCCTGAGAATCCCCCTTAAAAAGATAGACTGGCCCAAAACCTGTCATCTGTCACATTTTTTAACTGCCTACTTTTTTTCGCGAAAGAACCCCTTTAAGTATTCCTTTAAAGAGAATCTGTACTCTAAAATTCTTACAATAAAAAGCATACCATTCTATTCATTATGTTCTCCTGGGCCCCTCTGTGCTGTTTCTGCCACTCCCTGCTGCAATCCTGGCTTGTTATTGCCCGTTTTAGGCAGTGTTTACAAACAAAAGACATGGCTGCTAACCAGAGTGTGATAGGCTCAGAGGAGCCGTGGCCTGGTCGCCTTGTAATACAGCCGCAGGGCGTGTGGTGGTGGAAGACAGACTGTCGCAGGCTATGAAGGCAGAAGAACATAGTTCATGAGGCGTATCACCTCATCCTGCAGTGTGGTTGCACGTTCCTGCCTATCCACGCCACGTTGCCATGGTTCCCTTGTTATGTAGGTGCAGGCATATAACATCACGTCAGTGCCTGTGAAGAAGGAGGCGCTGTGCTGTAGCTGGGGGCAGATGGAAGTGTGAAGTCCTGGGCAGCTGCACCTTTGAGTGATGAGTGGTGAGTAATGCTGCTGCACTTCCAATCTGCATGCTGTGAGGGGGGGGGGGGGGGGGGGTGACCGGGATGAAGGAGAAAGGACAAAGGAAGAGAAAGAGCTGTGTTCCTGCTGGAAATACTTACTGTGGGGGCATAGGGACCACTATGTCAGAGGCTGCAAAAATTACAAGGACCCTCATTCAGAGAAGGGGCTGGCTGGAGACCTTCTGCATTCCCACATCCAAATCGAGATGTGTAAAACCTTGCATATTGCCAGGACTCTATTAGTGGATTCTCTGCAGTCTACTCATGTCTCACATCCCCCTTTCTCTGCTTTGGGATGGGGTATCACAGCTGCATTATGTGTACTGGTGAGTAGTATGGCTGCCCTTCATGTAATGGTGGTATTACAATTGAAGGACATTATGGCTACATTAAAGTCATAATACTCTCACGTTGGACCCCCCTTCCCCAGCTGGCGCACTGCTCTATTAGTCCCTGCTCTCTGTCTTCATCTTCCTAGGCCCCAGGGAGCAGAACACGGGGGGAAGGGGGGGCTGCAAGATCGACAGCTAGGTTGGGGACAATGGGGGGGGGGGGAAGAGGGGGTCAGGGGGCCCCCAGGTTAACATTGCCCCAGGGCCCAATTGTAGCTAGAATCGGCCCTGGGCAGCGCATGCAGGAATCCCTCTCCAAGCCCCCCACAGTACCAACTGACCTGTCACTAGGAGCTGAATGAGCGAAAGTAAGATTTAAAATCACAAAACACTAGGGCACATGAGAAGCAAGAGCCCAGGCTCTGCCACTACAAGGAACCCCCAGCTATTCGTTTCAGCTCTTGCTAGATTTGGTACTGCAGACAGCTGCAGCTGCAGTTTCTCTCACAATTCTGGTTTGCAAAAATATCGAAACTGCTTTAATACTGTTGTTAATTGTCTTAAATCACCAAAACGGCTACTATCTCTGCTGGGGTGGCCTTCTGTCTTCAATCATCTGGGGGGTATTTCATGCCAGATAACTACCACATAATAAGTATTGTAACTTTATTTAAATATTCTGCATGTGCAGACTTTGCATGCTATTACATTCTGTTCAACATTTTGTTGTTAAAGAGGAACTCCAGTGAAAGTGATGTAATAAAAAAGTGCTTATTTTTTGCAATAATTATGTATAAATTATTTAGTCAGTGTTTGCCCATTGTAAAAGCTTTCCTCTCCCTGATTTACATTCTGACATTTATCACATGGTGACATTTTTACTGCTGGCAGGTGATGTAGGTGGAAGTACCTGCTGCTTGCTTTTTTTGGCAGTCGGAAACAGCTGTAAACAGCTGTTATTTCCCACAATGCAACGAGGTTCACAGACAGGAAACTGCCAGGACCATGGTCCTCACAGTCTCCTGTGGGAGGGGCTTCCATTTGTGAAAAGGAATAGATTTCTCATGTAAAATGGGGCATCAACTACTGATTGGGATGAAGTTAAATTCTTGGTCACGGTTTCTCTTTAATACAAAGGATATGCTCTCTTTCAGATCATTTGCTATTGCTATTCTCAGTTTATTTACCTTTATTCCCTTTACCTGGTTCTTTATTCTTTAATTTAAGCAGTTGATTTTCATAGTAACAATTAATATATGTCTCCAGCCATCCCACTTGATACAAGTTTAAGATATATATTTTTTGTGTGCTGGTTAGTTATACACAATATTTTTATCAACTGTATTTCTCATTGCATGTAGAATTACATATTACTTTTGGGCAATTGTTTAGGGCAAAAGTGGGGTGGTCTTATTCGAGGATCCGCCAATTCCTGGCCATATGCAGTATGTGAATAGTTTGAACGATAGATTTGTGATGATCTGATTTGCTCTGTTCACTGCCTGCTTCACTGCCTGCTTCAGCCCTTTATTGCCAGATCAAGCTTGTCACATGCTCTTCCATGTGTCCTGGTATATTTGAGTACCACTAGTCTATCTTTTTATATATCAGAGGCATGCATACATTTCAATTGCCTTTTACAGTTTCTTTAACATAGCGTTAAAGATTAGGGCCCATATGCACTTCACTTTTTCTCCTGAGATTTCTCCTGGGAGATAATTTTAGTTTCAAAAGTATTTTATTAAAATATTTAGTTGGTTACAAAGTCGCTTTTCAAGAGCCCTTGATAAAGGGCGTTACATAACACAAACAGCATAAAAAGAAGAATAGTAACACAGTCTACACAAAACGAGAGTAGTGAAATGTCAGCTAAACAGTATTGGTTGTTTACAGTCAAATGGATTAAAACTGCTATCCGGGTGAGTACAAAGGGGAATCAGCAGCATCACAGAATGTTGCTCAGAAAGTAAGGGCACAAGAGCGAAGACCAGAGATGGTCGTAGTCAGCCAACTTCGCTACGCTGGAACTATGCGTATTTTTACGCAAATACGCTTTGCAATCTACAGCTATGTAATGAGAAACTTCACTACGTTTGCATTCCGTAGACTACGTGTTAAAATATGCAAGCTTTGCATAGTGCGAAGCGTAGTTGATGCGACCGCTTATGCCCTTATGCGGAAAAATTTCGGCAATAATCTTCAACCTATTTGCAAATATAAACTAATATAAGCGTACACTCCACCTTCCAATGCGGAATTGTATGCGTATAAAAGGGCAATAATATTTCTGAGCATACGCAATGATCCATATAGATGCAGTTACCGCACGCGTAGTTGACTTCGCAATACATACGTCAACTACGCGTAGCGGGCGAAGCTTCGCATAGCGGGACTACGACTACGCGGAAATGCGTTTGTGTAGTTCTTAAACTTCGCCTACGAACTACGATGCGTAGATTCGCGCTGGCGTAGTTTACGAGCAACCCTGGCGAAGACCCAGCGTGTGAGAGCAAGAAAGCCAAGGCTGCCAGGGTCTAGTGAAGACATCTGTGGTATCATAGATTATGGCTAAGGTTCGTTCGGAAATTAACATGTCGGTGATAATGTGATCGGTAAGATCTATCAATAATGTTGGTTGCCTCCATTGGCGTGCAATGTGGATTCTGGCAGCCTTGGCTATGTGTTGTGAGAGCCTATGTTGGGGATAGCTCCATCCAAGAGGTTTGTCTCCCAGAAGTAGGAGTAAGGGGTCTGGTGAAAGAGACTTTTCTAGAACCGTGCTCAAAATAGAGGTAACTTGATCCCAATATCTTTTTACAATGGGGCAGAACCACCAGATATGATCAATAGTTCCGGGCAAACCGCAACCTCTGAAGCATAGGTGGGAGTTAGTCTGTGATATTGCATACATTTTGATGGGAGTTACATAGGTTCTGTGCAGTATTTTGTAGTTGGTTTCTATGTGAGAAAAATAACTGCTGCCTTTTGTAAGTGTTAAGCAGCATTTGGACCAACGCTTAAGGGTTTCCTGGGAGATAATGTTATATCTTCTATTTAAAATAGCTTTCCAGTATTTTTCAACTAAAAAGGTACCAAAAAGTGAAAGGAAAAAAAACTATCAAAATTATTTTTAGTATTTTCTCGCTTTCTGGTGGCTTGAAAGTCATTTTATTGACAAGTTTAAAAATACCACCTAGGAGAAAACTCAGGAGAAAAAGTGAATTGCATACGGGCCTAGGTCTCTCAGCTGTGTAATTATTTTTTTAATTGTTATACCTTTAAATATTTCCCATTCTTTGACAATAGTTATTGTCAAAGATTGCAGATACAAATCTGTGCACTTGCAATGGCATCAGTATGATACATAGCAATTACAATTAGTCACTGTGTATTTAATCAGATATTTCTACTATAGATAAGGGTTAGAATACATAGGGCTCAATTCACAAAGTGGTGCTAACCCAGTTAGAGACTTTAGGCATGATAACCATTGCACCACGCTGGTGAAAAGCTAGTTTAGGCGTGATAAGTTTAGGTGTGATAAGTTTAGGCATGATAAGTTTAGGCATGATAAGTTCAGATCGCGCGCAAAGTCTCGCACCAAAGCAGCGCCATTAAACTCTATGGGAAGTGCACCAGACTTTGCTAGCGCAAAACTTTTGATCAGCTGTGCACTGCTGTGCTAACCCAGTTGGTGCTTAAACTTATCACGCCTAAACTTATCATGCCTAAACTTATCATGCCTAAACTTATCACACCTAAACTTATCACACCTAAACTTATCATGCCTAATCTGAGTTTAGGCATGATAAAGGGCTTTTCACCAGCGTGCTAACTGTTAGCACCGCTTTGTGAATCAGGCCCATAGAGTTCTTGTTTTCTTTTTTCAAAAACAGCAGTTCTGTACCCAAAAATTATGGTTCTTCTAAGTTAAGATACAATAATTTAGAGACCAATAAAAATATTTAGATTAATGAAAGTATTTGTAAAAAAAAACAACAACAATGATTTAAATGATACCATTGTCTAATATTACATTGACAATTATGTAAGAGCACAGTGACTTGTTTGTTAATTTATCTACCGGTAAGTATTGTCTTGAACCTACACAGCATTTCCCTACAGACATGCATGCTCAGATCTCTGCTAAAAAGCATAGAGTGTGTGTACTGTACTATGGTGAGGGGAAAAGAAGGAACAGGCTGCATGCTCTGAGGAATGCAATACCAATCCACTATCTAGTTCAAACACTGCTGACTGCAGCCAATCTAGTGGCACAGGATGATGGATTCCTCTACAGACAACAGACTGCCATATGATGTATTGACACATAATTATGTGTAAGATGTCTGTATGGGGTTTTAGAGGAGGTCATTAAAAGAAAAGATGCCCTTTTGTATGTGTTTGTAGGGTCCAACTTGACCTAATTTGACCTGATGCCGCTGGAAGGCTAGGTACCACTGTCTGCATTTAAACAGCTCTACGTAGATCTAAATGTAAACTGTATTGTGTGTTGTCTTGATATTATATTAATCATGTAAGACAATACAGATTGACTAAATGGGCTTTCAAATCAGAATTCCTCAAAAGAATAAGACCTTTCTGCTGACTGGAGTGATAGGGGCCATGCACAGGGGTCCTCTCAGGTCTGAGTAACTGGGTTATTTATAGCTGCAGTGAGGACTGATGGCTAATTAAAGCATTTACACTAAAGACCAGAACAACAAACAACTAAAGAAAACACAGCAACCATGAAATAAACACAAAAATAACACTATATATAATAAGAGAAATCCAGCGCAGAAAGGAATACCAAACACATGAGCAAGCACACAGCACCACAAGGCATGGCAATGGTATGTTTAGTCATTATACTAAAGTACAAGGCAGGTGCAGGATAAGATACATAGGTGAATACTAGACATATATTGTACAATTTGTGCTAGATCAGTTACATTTTTTCATACCTTCCTGATATTGATCCTTTATCTGGTCTCCCACTTTGCACCAGTAAATAATAGACAAGATTTCAGTAGATATCTTTTCCCGGATAGATTGCACCACTATAGAGTCTAGCTATGTACCTCTTGATGCAGTACACATATATATATAAACACTGACCCAATGCAGCCAAAATTTCTGTCTTGAAATTGTGATGCCATGACCAGGAAGATATTGTAAAGGTGGCCACACACAATACATTTTTTTACTTTCATTTCAATTCGAGAACTACAATCAATTGTTCTGATTTATTTTAACATTTGAACAATCTGACCGATGTATCACACACACGTGCTAAAAACATTTGTAGTTCTGAGTGCAAATTTAATTTACGTCAGCAGACGTTTGCATCAACCACAGCCTCTGCCACTCTCAAAATGCGTAATTCTATCTGCTACCCTCTCCCCTTCCTGCACCTCCAGCACAGAGACCTAAGCAGCAATCTGCAGGGATATGAGAAAGGCAGGTCTTCCAGCAGCAACAGCCGAACAGCTGTCAAAATAAGCTGTAACATACAGTAGTTTTCAAAGTAGATGCAAGATCCCCACATTCACAGCTGCCGGATCTCCTGTCATCCCTTCTCATGTCAGATCAGGTCTGTGCGCACGTGGATGATCAGAAAGGGCAGGAATAAGGCAGATTTACAAACTGCAGCTTTTGATGGGGATGCAGGGTTGTAATCTCCGTCTGACATTGCTGTCATTATAAAAAGTTGGTAGGGCAGGGGATTAGATAAAATTATGTAGAGGTGGGCACGAAAGGCAACCGATTGAAGAGGATGGCACTAAAATAGAATGGACATAAGTCTAAAGGTGACCACACACACGATACAATAAAATTATCCAATTTTATGGCAATTCGATAAAAAAGATCAGATTTCCTGCAAAAATAAAATGCTTTTTTTTATTCGAACAAGAAATCTGATCGGATTTCCCATTTTTATCTGATAAAAGTTGATCGGGAGTGGTGTATTTTTCTGATCAATTTTCATGAAAATTGAATGGTGTGTGGTAGATTGTCAATTTATTAATACATACACCCAATGTAATGATCAGTGAAGTATCTGATGATCAGTACTAGCTCTATCAGCACAATAGTAAGTATTTATTCAAAGTCTGATCACACGTGATTGGGTGTACAGTAATATTCAGGAACACAGGAGAGTGATAGCCCTTAGTGGCAGGGGCTATCACTAATAAGAGAGTGGTCGTACAGGCAGAGTCGGTAACAGATCGGTAAGGCAGAGGTACAGAATCGTCAGACAAAATAGAGTATTCAGGCAGAAGTCGGCAACAGATCAGATTGGCAGAGGTACAGAATCGTTAGGCAGAGAGTAGTCGGGGGTACAGGCAAAAGGTCAAACACAATAATAATCAATAACAGTAATAATATAATTCCTAAACTAGTGGGAATCCCCGGGGTCCTGCCAGTTCAAGCACACACGGATCTGACTAAGGTCTGAGAGCTTTCACTGCGAAGTTTCAGCAACAACAGACAATGAGCCACTGACATCCCCAAGCTTAAATACAGACAGGCAATTCCAAACAACCCGCCCAGAACAGCCTGACCAATCAGCAACGAGACCCAGCAGCCTGATGTCAGCTGACCAGCAGATCAGCTGACCCGTCTCCTAAGCCCATAAAGGTCCTGCCGCTCCGTGCACGAGCGTGCCGACCTAAGCTGATGTGCTACTGAGAGACCTGTTCTGCCAGAGGCTGCGCAAGATGTCTGGGAGGACGCGGCAGCCGCCGAGGTGATGTATGACGTGGAAGCGGCGGCCACACCGCTCTCCGCCGCTGAGGTAATACTGCTATACCTGACATTACCCCCCCACACACACACACACACGAGGCGTGGCCTCTGAACACGCCCCTGAAAACTTTTCAGGATGTGATGAGTGAAACTGTTGTTTTAATTCCTCAGCATGAAGACGATGAGCCGGTACCCACGATCTCTCCTCAGGACCATAACCTCTCCAGGGAACCAGATACTGCACTGAATTCAAGAACCCTGCGAGAATGCAAAATCTCCTCAATTTCATATTCAGGCTCCCCATCAATCACAACTGGGGGGGGGGGGGGGGGGAGAGGAAACCACATGTACAGCAGGTTTTTAATAAAGAAACATGAAAGTCTTTACACCCCTCAAGGTAGCTGGAAGAGCCACTCTATAAGCTACCTCATTGATTTTTTCAGAAATGGGATATGGACCAATATATTTAGGGCTCAACTTTGCTGATGGTTGTCTTAGAGCTATATGACGGGTGGAGACCCATACCATATCCCCTGGTGAAAAATCCCACTCAGGGGAACGCTTCTTGTCCGCTTGTCTTTTATGAATCTGAAAGGCTTTCTCCAGATTGATTTTTACTAAAGCCCAATTTCTCTTTAAGACTTCTGCCATTCTACCAATGCAGGAAAGGAAGAATTTCCCACAGGTAATGGAGAAAACTTAGGTGACCTCCCTGTGACCACCTGAAAAGGTGAAAATTCTGAGGAAGTGTTTATCAGATTATTACGGGCAAATTCCGCAAAGGGAAGGAATTTTACCCAGTCATGTTGTGAATCGGCCATGTAACAGCGGAGAAACTGCTCAAGGGACTAGTTCATCCTTTCTGTTTGACCATTAGTCTGAGGATGATATCCTGAGGAAAAAGACAAGGTCAAACCCAAATGTTTTCAAAAAGCACGCCAAAATTTAGAAACAAATTGCACTCCCCTGTAAGACACTATATTCTCCGGAATTCCATGCAAGCGGAAAATATGAGTGACAAAGAGATCTGCCAGTTCCTGAGCAGATGGAAGTTTTTTCAAAGGCACAAAATGAACAATCTTACTAAAATGGTCCACTGCCACCCATATCACCGGTTTCCCTTCAGGACTAGGGAGTTCCCCTACAAAGTCCATGGAAATGTGAGCTCAGTGGGTACAGGCAAAGATTGCAGTGTCCCTGCTGGAGCCTGCCGGGAAGGTTTGTTCCTAGCACAAACTGTACATGATGTTACAAACTCTTTGCAATCGTTCCTGATTGAAGGCCACCACACACAACGAGACAGTAACTCATAAGTTCTGGTCATACCGGGATGTCCCACGTTTTTGTGACTGTGAAACAATTGCATGACTTGCAGGTGTAAATACAGTTGGACAAATAGCAGACCATCTGGTTTCCCCTCTGGGATATCTTGTTGATAAGGACCCAGAGTGGTTGCCAGATCCTCCATGGGTTCTGTGGCTGCCACCACCACATGTTCAGGCAAATTACTGAGTGGGGATGAGGGCTGAACTGTCTCTGGTTCAAAGCAACGGGACAGTGCGTCTGCTTTGACATTTTTATTACCAGGTTTGTAGGTTATTATAAACTTGAATCTGGAGAAAAAGAGTGCACAACGAGCTTGTCGTGGATTGAGTCTTTTTGCCCCTTCAATATACTCCAAATTCTTATGATCTGTGTATACCGTGATCACATGCTCAGCCCCCTCTAACCAATGACGCCACTCCTCAAAAGCCATTTTGATGGCAAACAACTCCCTGTTACCTATGTCATAATTATTTTCCACTGGGGAGAACTTGCGAGAAAAGAATGCACATGGATGCAACTGTCCCTGAAGCCCCGAATGTTGAGACAGAACAGCCCCCACTCCTATCTCTGAGGCATCTACCTCTACAATGAAAGGTAGAGTCACATCCACGTGTCGGAGAATGGGAGCGGAGCAAAAAAGTGTTTTTAACTGGGAAAATGCAGCACAGGCCTCTTCAGACCAATTGCAGGTATCTGCCCCTTTTTTGTCAGATTGGTGAGGGGGGCGACCACAGAGGAGAAACCCTTAATAAACTTTCTGTAATAGTTGGCGAATCCAAGAAATGTTTGGAGTGCCTTCAAACCAGAAGATTGAGGCCACTCCAAAACAGCTGAAACTTTCTTAGGGTCCATGGATAGACCGATGGTGGAGATAATGTACCCTAAGAAGGACACTTCAGAGACTTCAAATAAACATTTTTCAAGTTTTGCATACAAACAATTTTGTCGTAACTTATCCAACACAAACTTGACATGCTCCCTGTGTTCCGTGAGATTTTTGGAAAAAAATCAAAATATCGTCCAAATAGACGACAACAAATCGACCCAGTACCTCCCTAAAAATCTCATTGACCAACTCCTGGAACACAGCTGGAGCATTACATAATCCAAAAGGCATGACTAAATACTCATAATGGCCATTGGGTGCATTGAATGCCATTTTCCATTCGTCCCCCTGCCTAATGCGTATCAAATTGTATGCCCCTCTGAGGTTAAGCTTAGAAAAGACTCGGGCTCCAGACACTTGGGAGAAGAGGTCATCAATTAGGGGCAATGGGTACTGATTCTGAATGGTAATTTTGTTCAGAGCTCTGTAATCAATGCAAGGATGGAGTCCACCGTCTTTTTTCTGAACAAAAAAGAATCCTGCCCCTGCTGGCGATTTAGAGGGACGAATGAAACCTTTCTCGAGGTTTTCTTTAATATAATCCTTCATGGCAGTTTGTTCGGGACCTGAAAGATTGTATAAATGGCACCTGGGAGGCATAGTACCGGGTCTTAAATCAATGGGACAATCAAACTTCCTATGAGGCGGGAGTTTGTCAGCAGAGCGTAGGCAAAACACATCAGAATAGGCTTTATACTGCTGAGGAACACCCTCCACCTGAATCTCAGTAGAACACAACATAATTTTTTCCAAACAGTGTTCTTGACAGTCAGGAGACCAGGCCATCAGTTGCCCTGTGTTCCATTCTATCTTGGGAGAATGTTTGCGTAACCAAGGGAGACCAAGAACTACAGTGGAGGAAGACATGTTTAACACATAGAATTCTATCTCTTGCCTATGCAGAACCCCCACGTGACAAATGAGGGATGGAATTTGTGAGAGTGGCTGCTTTTTCTGCAAGGGAGAATCATCGATGGCAGTTACATTAATTTGCCTCTCCATGGAAAGAACTGGAATTTTCCATTTCAAAGCCAAATCTAGATCAATGAAGTTAGCTGCTGAGCCTGAATCTATAAAAGCCTGAGTACAAAACACTTGATTTTCCCAAGTGATAGAACATGGTAATAACAATGTGCCATTCTTTGGAGGTAAAACAGGTTTGCCCAGGGTAGTACCTCCTACTACACCTAGGCGGAGAAGTTTTCCGACTTCTTACTACAGTTTTGAATCAGATGACTCTTCTCCCCACAGTACAAGCAGAGACCCTCTCTCCTTCTCCTAGTCTTCTCAGTCTCTGACAATTTGGAATGGCCTATTTGCATAGGTTCATCAGAACTAGTTGAGACCAAGGGAGTGGTGAAGACAACTTTAGAAGAAACACGAGACCTGCCCTGCTTGTGAAACTGAATTCTTCGGTCAATCTTGATGGCCAATGTGATAGCCTCATCAAGTGTTTTCAGCATGGGGTGACTGATCATGACGTCAGATACAGATTCAGATAACCCCGTAAGACAACGTTCTAATAGTGCAAACTGTTCTCACCTAGACGACACAGCCCACTTTTTAAATTCTGAGGCATAATCTTCAACAGTATTATGACCCTGACGAAGATTTTTTAACTTTCTCTCTGCTGTGGCTGCTATATCTGGGTCGTCATATATAACAGCCATGGCCTTAAAAAATGCCTGTATGTACGTCAAAGCCTCATGTCCATCAGACAGATTATAGGCCCAGGTCTGCGAATCACCATGAAGTAACGTTTTAATTAACGTTACTCTCTGTGCTTCTGTGCCTGATGATAGTGGTCTCATTTCAAAATACGACATACACCTGTTCCTGAAATTTCTGAAATCGGACCTAAGACCAGAGAATTTCTCTGGAAGCGCCATCTTGGGTTCGATGACACGAGCGGGAGGCACTGAGGATGCAGAAGCCTGAAGATTGTGCACAGCATCAGTCAAAAGATTTATTTGAGACTGTTGTGAAGTGACTGTACGGTTTAACTGTTCAGCAGCTGTGATTAGGCCCTGAACCTGCTGACACAGTGCCTCCATAATAATATTAGTCTGTTGTTATGTAATGATCAGTGAAGTATCTGATGATCAGTACTAGCTCTATTACCACACAATAGTCAGTATTTATTCAAAGTGTGATCACACGTGATTGGGTGCACAGTAATATTCAGGAACACAGGAGAGTGATAGCCCTTAGTGGCAGGGGCTATCACTAATAAGAGAGTGGTCGTACAGGCAGAGTCGGTAACAGATCGGTCAGGCAGAGGTACAGAATAGTCAGACAAAATTGGAGTGAGTATTCAGGCAGAAGTCGGCAGCAGATCAGATTGGCAGAGGTACAGAATCGTTAGGCAGAGAGTAGTCGGAGGTACAGGCAAAAGGTCAAACACAATAATAATCAATTACAGTAATAATATAATTCCTAAGCTAGTGCGAATCCCCGGGGTCCTGCCAGTTCAAGCACACACGGATCTGACTAAGGTCTGAGAGCTTTCACTGCGAAGTTTCAGCAACAACAGACAATGAGCCACTGACATCCCCAAGCTTAAATACAGACAGGCAATTGCAAACAACCCACCCAGAACAGCCTGACCAATCAGCAACGAGACCCAGCAGCCTGATGTCAGCTGACCAGCAGATCAGCTGACCCGTCTCCTAAGCCCATAAAGGTCCTGCCGCTCCGTGCGCGAGCGTGCCGACCTAAGCTAATGTGCTACTGAGAGACCTGTCCTAATTGAGGAAACATTGAACATGTTGTGTGATACATTGGTCAGATTTTTTAAATGTTACAGTCAGAAAAATTGATTGCTATTCTTTAATTGAACAGATATTTTAAAAATTGTACGGCGTGTGGCCAACTATAATTGTATGGGAAGATGGAAGTGTTGGTTGTGGATCACTTGCTAAATTGCTGCAGAGAGTGTGTGGGGGAGTGTGTATTTGCCCTAATGGGAGAGAGACTCACAGACAAAGATGTACTGCCTGGAGACATCTTTAATAGACACAAGTAAGTATTAGGGGGAATAGCCAAATAAAACACTTATCAGTATTAATCCCTTAAGCTAGATACACATGCTGGATTAAACTCAGCTAACTGGCCATTAAGGACCTTCTGGGCTGAGAATCTAGTGTGTGTACAGGAGCGCCCCAACATCATCTAAAGATGCAGCATGGCAGATACTTAGTGACAATGGTGCTTGACTGACCCCTAAGCACATTGTTCTCTTATACTTTCCTCCACTGGAAGCAGTTCCATCTTGCACTGTGCAACATCTCTTCACGCACCTCCTTTACAACAGGCACATTGCTAGCCTCTTGGCTAGAAAACTGAATGTATAGCACTGGGCCTCAAACTGTCCACTAAGGAATCGAGTCCCAATCGTGTGTGTGTGTGTGTGTGTGTGTGTGTGTGTGTGTGTGTGTGTGTGTGTGTGTGTGTGTGTGTGTGTGTGTGTGTGTGTGTGTGTGTGTGTGTGTGTGTGTGTGTGTGTGTGTGTGTGTGTGTGTGTGTGTGTGTGTGTGTGTGTGTGTGTGTGTGTGTGTGTGTGTGTGTGTGTGTGTCACACCACTCAGCATGAAAGCAGACATTTTAGCATTGTACCTCAATTACTGTAGATGCAGTTCTGCAGTTCTAAACCTTTTAGTAAAGTAAAATTACACCTTACGAATCTATCAATTTTGTTAAGGAATAACACACACCATGTATTAAAAAAGTGGGATTTAAAGAGGAACTCCAGTGAAAATAATGTAATAAAAAAAGTGCCTCATTTTTACAATCATGATGTATAAATGATTTAGTCAGTGTTTGCTCATTGTAAAATCTTTAGTCTCCCCGATTTACATTCTGACATTTATTACATGGTGACATTTTTACTGTGGGCAGGTTATGTAGCTGCTGCTAGCTGTTTTGGCTGTTGGAGACGCGTACGTTAAAAAAGGGCGCCGGGGAAAAAAGGGCGCAGGGTTTTAAAAGATAATCATGAATAACGTTTAAAAAAAATTTGTGTTATATTTCGTTTAAAAATAATGTTTTATAAAGTTAAAAATCATTAAATAATGTGTATAAAATAGGCAATTTTAAAAACGTTAATCTTCCTTGTTTAAAAATTGAAATTGATAATAACGTTTTATAAAACATTAATAAAAATTTTACTAAAGCTATACCTAACCCTACTCTCACACAGAACCCTCCCTGTACCTATCCCTAACCCCTAGACCCCCCTGTTGGTGCCTAACCCTAAGACCCCCCTGTTGGTGCCTAAACCTAAGACCCCCCTGTTGGTGCCTAAACCTAAGACCCCCCTGGTGGTGCCTAACCCTAAGACCCCCCTGTTGGTGCCTAAACCTAAGACCCCCCTGTTGGTGCCTAAACCTAAGACCCCCCTGGTGGTGCCTAACCCTAAGACCCCCCTGTTGGTGCCTAACCCTAAGACCCCCCTGTTGGTGCCTAAACCTAAGACCCCCCTGGTGGTGCCTAAACCTAAGACCCCCCCTGTGATAAGCATTAATAACGTTTTTAAAAAATATGGTGCGGTTTTTCGTTTAAAAATGTAAAAAAAAAAAAAAATTGTACGGTTTTTCCTTTAAAAGTAATGTTTTAAAAAATATTGTACTGTTTTTCGTTTAAAAATAATGTTTAAAAAATTATAAATCATTAAATAATGTGTAATCATGAGAAACAGTTATAAAACATTAAAAGTCTCCGGGCGCCGCTTTTAAAACGTTATTTTTCTCCGGCGCCCTTTTTTCCTGTTGGGCGCCGATTAAACGATATTTATTATGGGAGTGAATGGCGGCGCCCTTTTTGTCCACCTGCCTCATGCGCCCAAATTTCCTGCTTCCGTTGGAGACAGCTGTAACCAGCTATTTCCTGTCTGTGAACCTTGTTACATTGTGGCAAACTGTCAAAAGTACCGCGGTCCTCAGAGCTTCTTGTGGGAGGGGTTTCACCACAATATCAGTCATACAGCGCCCCCTGATGGTCTGTTTGTGAAAAGCAATAGATTTCTCATGTAAAAGGGGCTATCAGCTACTGATTGGGATAAAGTTAAATTCTTGGTTGGAGTTTCTCTTTAACTCCTATAGGACCACTGTAACGTGTAGTAATGCATACCAGCTTTTTTTACCTTGCTGCTGCCGATCGTTGTGTTGCTGTCATTCGTTTCGGACGCAATCCCGCCGTTTAGTGATAGGGGAATGGAAACAGCTTGTTCCCAAACCTGATTGCAGTGATGTGATGAATGTAAAGCCGGAATATGCAATACTCCGGCATTTTATTCCGAAAACAAATGTAAACAGATACACTAAGGCCTCATTCACATCATACGCGCTTCCATGCACATTTGGAAGCGCATATGATGTGGTGAACGGGAAAAGGGCATAGACAGCCCTTATGCCATTCACATCTACTGCGCTGTGCAGCAGTATGATGTGCTATGATGCGCTTGCATACTGCTGCCTGCATTTTGCTTGCAAGCGCAGAGCTGACCCATCACTGTCAATGGAAGGGATCAGCAGCGCAGTGGGTAGGGGCGCAGATGGCGTGCGATCGTACGTGTTGTGCGTCTGCGCTGTGTAGATGTGAACGAGGCCTTAGTACTTCCGAGTACTGTTAGCAATACTTCAGTGTAGCACCATCTTGTGGCCAAAAAGTAAAAATGCCCCACAAATACATTATACATATATTTATATAAAGATATACATATATACAAACATTTTTATTAAATTTTAACCCCTTACACCCCTACCCTATAGTTACCAAAATAAAACACTTGTAAAAAACCCCACAAAAAATGACACCATGGCGTCATGTGCATACGATGTAGGATGTGCGCAGCCACGCTTGTACACTACGGCCTTACCAGGCCGACTCAAAAGAGGTTGCCGGGTGCACTTAGGTAGGATCGGAGGGGCAGACAGGAGAATGGGGGGAGCAGTGGGCATCAAGACAGCTTCCACTACATGCCTGCTTCCCTTGTTTTTCCTATTTACTTCGGCTCTGGTATCCTTTAGGGGGCCAAAGACTGCTGGTACTCAAGTGGTTAAGGACATGATTGATAATTGATAATGCAATCATTCAGGATCGATTAGGCCTATTGGATACTCTGTTTTCACACAATAGGATCGGAGTAATCTGATTGACAATAAGATCATTCACTAACAATTAATGGGCATCTTTAGACAAATAGGGAGAGAGGGCTTGTGAGTTTAGACAAATAAATAATTAATTAGAAAAAACACAGAAGGAGCGACAATTTATGACATAAACAGATAATATGGGTTGGTCGGCTGAAGAGCTTTTGTCCCACTCAGAACCGGGAACCAGGTCTTTCCAGCGATCTTCCTCCACAAGATGTACTGGCAGATATGCTCCTCCGTCCACTGAACTTCAGTCCTGGATCAGATGTATTTCCACTCCTCGCAAATGCTACCTTAGGCGGCCGTATTTATGCATAGGATTGTCTGCACAGAGGTGTCTTGGATGTGCAGGAGGAACCAAGTTTGTGCCTAGATTACTCCAGCTGCTCTGTATGCTTTACACTTGTAAGCCACAGGCTGCAGGAGCTCTTGGAGCCAGGAGCTGGCTCGGTTTGTGTGAGGGGTAATGGCTAGGAGAAACTCCACTCTGCTCTGCGTATCTCACACAAGCAAGCAGCAGGCACCTGGAGGTGAGTTTGTGAGCTGACAGGCTAGTGCGTGGTAGAAAGGATAAAAGGTGGCTGCCGTGTAGTGTAGTTAAAAGCATTACAATATTACTACCGTAATAAACAGCGACGCGTTTCCGAGAGCTCAACTCTCTTTCATCAGGCTAAAAAAGCCTGAGGGCTAATCGCCAAGAATCTCAGGTGAGATTATTCCAAGTTGGCTAACCAGTTTCCTCAAATTGTCTATTGAGTGCGCTCTCTCCCGCCCCTTCCTTTCCCCCCCTTGTCCTTTACAGATGTCCTCACCACCCAGAGTGGCTTTTAAAGGAGCAGCATCAACTAACATACTTTGCCTATACTTTACATCGGTATTGCCAAGATCGCTCCCTCTGTCAAGTACAGAGGTCAAACAACCCTTTCTTCCTTATAAACAGATAATGAGCATGATTCTTTCATTCTCTGCGTTGTAATGGATCGCTGCATGTAGGCTTTGAATGTATGCATGCTATAACACACACAGTGTCCATTGCAGTACACACACATTATAACACGTGCATTATGCAACGTGCACAGTGTCAATCCAGCCTAGTAGTTGTAATAGAAATCTAGTCTTTTGGATCAATCTAGCCCAGCCTTTCTCAACCACTGTTGTCTTCAACTGCCCTTATATTGATCTTAAAGAAAACCTGTGACTTTGAAAAAGGAAAACGTTACATACTTACTTCAGTAGACGAAAGCCTCTGAATCCTGCAGAGCAGGCCAGATTTACCATAAGTCACTGTAGGCACGTGCCTACTAGGGATGATCACAGATATACAAATTGTTTTGAGTTGATGCAAATGTATGCAAATTTTTATGCTACTGTATGCAGCTTGAAAATGGACCAATTAATTTAAACCTAGGTTTCAATTGGCATATATTTGCATAAAAATGTGCATAATTTTGGAACAATTTGCATCTCATTGATCATCCCTAGTGCCTGATGATGGAAATGAAGCTCAGTCCCCTCCTCAAGTGCCTCCCTCCTGCCTTACCTATGCAGAGTCCCAAACGGAGTGCAAAAGAGGTTACTCACCCAGGTCTGGGCATTCCATTGACTAGATCTCCCTTCATTTGAGAGAACCTCTAGCTACCTAATACTTTGGGGCACCTATAGGTACCTAATACTTGGGAGCACCTCTAGCTACTTAATATTGAGGGTACTTCTGGCTAACTTATACTAAGGGGTATCTACCTAAGGGGGTAGCTACCTATGAAGGGCAAGTTAAGTAAGGGAGAAGTGACAGCTGGGACAGCCAACACACTTGCGGTGCGGTTCAGCGGGTCTCTGTAGGTACATGGAGGGCGAAGTCTAGGGTGCCACGACATCTGTACTAATAGGCTTCTGTGAGGTAATTCCTGGCCTGCAGCAGGGGCTTATTATGTCCTCCTCGAGACCACCACTAAATGCCAGGACCCTCTGGAAGTTTGCAGCTGCGTCCCATTTATAAACAAGTGCATCCACAATGCACAGGGGCAGGAAAGCTTACGCTTGTGCAGCAGCTTACTCTAGGTGGAAAAAGTCAAGGCTGGACAGCTCAGTGCTACAGCACAGGTGTGATCTATCTTCCGCTTGTGCAGTGTGGTCAGCTCCAGTCTACAAGCCCTTGTTGAGGAAGTCTGGGGGTCCCAGCCCTGGAATGGCAAAGTAGAGGGGACAGGGGAATCCTCTGGTTTATATGAGTGTCTAACTTTTTCATTTTTTAAAGTCACGGGTACTCTTTAATGTACAAAATGCAAAAATTATAATAAAGATATCCCAGAATACCTAAAACTTACTTTTACTCTTAAATTTAGTTTAATATCTAGACACACATATCAGAATAAATCCTTGACAGTGACACATGTTAACAGTCAGGACTAATACCATATAAGATTGTCCGGCTACTGGAATAACATCTCTAAGCTGGGTCGCTCACTTCACGCATCAAAGCAGAAACAATCATAATTTGCTAGACACACATGCATGTCTGTATGACAAAAATTTGGGGCATCTGCAAATTTTACTGTCATATATTTTTTTTTTTTTCAAAATAATGCTGGCCAAGCAGAAGACAATTTAGAAAGGAGCAGTTAGAATAACTTATCAAGTAAACTGAATGAGATTTGATCCAGTCCTTCTGGTATACTGATATAAATAAACATTCAGACGCTACAAATTCATAGTTTTAAAAAATAACATTTTAATTGCCATGCAGCCTTATTCATTGAGCTGATTAAATGTATTTAATATATTGCTCATATTGAATTAATTTAAAGCAAAACTCATTTTAAGTTTTCCATAGACTTGGGAAGTGGAATTAACCAGCTGAGCGGTCTGGACGAGCTCAGCTCGTCCAACACCGCCAGCGGCTGCCGCTCAGGCCCTGCTGGGCCGATTTTAACGAAATAAAAAGCAGCACACGCAGCCGGCACTTTGCCAGCCGCGTGTGCTGCCTGATCGCCGCCGCTCTGCGGCGATTCGCCGCGAGCAGCGGCGAAAGAGGGCCCCCCTAGCCGCCTGAGCCCAGCGTAGCCGGAACAAAAAGTTCCGGCCAGCGCTAAGGGCTGGATCGGAGGCGGCTGACGTCAGGACGTCGGCTGACGTCGATGACGTCACTCCGCTCGTCGCTATGGCGACGATATAAGCGAAACAAGGAAGGCCGCTCATTGCGGCCTTCCTTGTTTATTCTGGGCGCCGGAGGCGATCGGAAGATCGCCTCCGGAGCGCCCTCTAGTGGGCTTTCATGCAGCCAACTTTCAGTTGGCTGCATGAAATAGTTTTTTTTTAATTTAAAAAAAACCCTTCCGCAGCCACCCTGGCGATTTAATCAGAACGCCAGGGTGGTTAAAGCTTGCCAATGAGGACAGTTACAGCCATTCTTACCATGTCAGAGATTTTGGGGGCCTTTTTCAATTACTTTTTTCTACTAGTTTCCTTGTAGTAGATATTGCCATACCTTAACAATATTATTTTATTTATTAATTATTTATTTATTGTATTTATAAAGCGCCAACATATTACGCAGCGCTGGACATTAGTTAAGGTTACAGACAATATTTAGGGGTTATATACAGCAATACGACAATACAGGAATACAAGAAAAAACGGATCACGCAGCACAGTATGAGTACAAGGCAATGCTTAGTCAGTCACTGGATGGGAGCATGGAGATTAGGCAAGTTGAGTTCACTCAAATGCATAGCATACGTGCACAGTAATGGAGGTGCATGATCAGGTAGGACACAAAAGGAGGAGGACCCTGCCCGAAGGCTTACAATGTAGAGGATTTGTATAGGAATCTAGAACAATAAAATGCTTTTAAGGCACCAACAAGCAAGAAAATACACAGAATAATTTTTGACAGTACTTTTTCGCCTACTATTACAATTGCAGAGTGCTGAAAAGGTGTTTTAAACAGAAGATGGAAAATTATCTCCTGGGAGAAAACTTAAAGGAAAAAGTGAATTGAATAAGGGCATAACTTTTCTGCACTATCTACAATTAAAAAAAGTCTAAAGATTCATTTAAAACTATCGTAAGGCTGATTTCGACTTACTACATTGAAAATATAACATAAGATTGAAGGAAGAAACCGCACTACCTCTGTTACCCTGTGCAGGGTGCTGGAAAGCAGACGGCAGGTCAGGATGCAGGGAGGATGAAATCCGCACACCAACGGGTAAAGTCCAAGGGTTATTTATTAAATCAAATCCAACTCACAAAACAGTAAAATGGCTGACATGTTTCGGATCATATCCTTACTCATAGCCTAAACACACTGACATCTTGGTGGATCATATATACAGCCAAGACCGCCCCTCAGGGCGTGTACTCATGAGATCATAGAAGATCAACCTTGATTTAAATTTAAAGGTGCAGGAACCGAACCTGCCAGAGTATATATATATATGTCCACCATTACAATATTTCCATACAAAGATTGACAAGAAATACAATAGCTAAAATGCATGAATACAAACTTACAAAATTACAAAAATTACAAAAATAGCAAAATAGCAAAGGTTAAAACGATATCAATATATAAAATTAATATCCCACCTGGCATTCAAACCTTTCGGCTCCCTAGTACCCTTCTGTAAAATCCAGAAGGCCTCTCTTGTTCGTAACTTTTTGTATACATCCTCCCGTTTAATTGGAACAGTAACCTTCTCAATACGTTGAAAGGTGAAGCCCTTCGTAATACAACCATGTTCCTCCCTGTAATGTCTTGCCACATTGCTGATATTGTCTGTCTTCCAAGAGGCCCCATTGTAGTGCTCAGAGATCCTTTGTCTTAAACAATGTGTAGTGCAGCCCACGTATTGTAGACTGCAAATTGTACAGGTGACCACATAAATGACAGATTTTGTGTTACAATTAATAAATTGTCGTAGAGGAAAAGTTTTTTGGTTAGCAATGGAGGAGACATCACGCGAGGAATGGTGGTAAGCACAATAGTTACAAGAAGAAAATCCACACCTGTACGACCCAACAGTGGATAACCATGTGGGGTGCTTAGGTGCAGAAGAGGACTGGAACAAACTAGGAGAAAGGATGGATGCCAGGGATGGAGCCTTTTTATAAGCAAATTTACAGCCCGGTTCAAGCACCTGTTGTAACTTATCGTCCGCATATAAAACTGGGATATATCCCTTGATAACTCCTGTGACCTTATCATATTGTTGGCTATATGTTGTTATAAAGTTAAGGGTGCTAGCATTGGAGTCCTGTGTCGATATAATGTCAGGATTATTCTGTAAAAGTTTATCTCTATCTTTGGAGACAGCAATTCTCTGGGCCCTGTCTAAGTCGGAGTCGGGGTAACCTCTAGACCTAAAACGTGATTTAAGAGTAGAAAATTCATGTAGTGTGAACTCATCTGTAGAGCAGTTCCTTCTAGCTCTAATGTATTCCCCCACAGGGACATGGTTATCCACTGTTGGGTCGTACAGGTGTGGATTTTCTTCTTGTAACTATTGTGCTTACCACCATTCCTCGCGTGATGTCTCCTCCATTGCTAACCAAAAAACTTTTCCTCTACGACAATCTATTAATTGTAACACAAAATCTGTCATTTATGTGGTCACCTGTACAATTTGCAGTCTACAATACGTGGGCTGCACTACATGTTGTAACCTGCCTGGCGTTCTATTAAGATCGCCAGGCAGGCTGCGGGAGGGTTTTTTTTTAATAAAAAAAAAACTATTTCATGCAGCCAACTGAAAGTTGGCTGCATGAAAGCCCACTAGAGGGCGCTCCGGAGGCGATCTTCCGATCGCCTCCGGCGCCCAGAATAAACAAGGAAGGCCGCAATGAGCGGCCTTCCTTGTTTTGCTTACATCGTCGCCATAGCGACGAGCGGAGTGACGTCATCGACGTCAGCCGACGTCCTGACGTCAGCCGCCTCCGATCCAGCCCTTAGCGCTGGCCGGAACTTTTTGTTCCGGCTACGCTGGGCTCAGGCGGCTGGGGGGACCCTCTTTCGCCGCTGCTCGCGGCGGATCGCCGCAGAGCGGCGGCGATCAGGCAGCACACGCGGCTGGCAAAGTGCCGGCTGCGTGTGCTGCTTTTTATTTGAGCCAAATCGGCCCAGCAGGGCCTGAGCGGCAGGCTCCGGCGGTACTGGACGAGCTGAGCTCGTCCAGACCGCCCAGCAGGTTAAGACAAAGGATCTCTGAGCACTACAATGGGGCCTCTTGGAAGACAGACAATATCAGCAATGTGGCAAGACATTACAGGGAGGAACATGGTTGTATTATGAAGGGCTTCACCTTTCAAGGTATTGAGAAGGTTACTGTTCCAATTAGACAGGGCTGATGTATACAAAAAGTTACGAACAAGAGAGGCCTTCTGGATTTTACAGATGGGTACTAGGGAGCCGAAAGGTTTGAATGCCAGGTGGGATATTAATTTTATATATTGAAATCGCTTTAACCTTTGCTATTTTTGTAATTTTGTAAGTTTATATTCATGCATTTTAGCTATTGTATTTCTTGTCAATCTTTGTATGGAAATATTGTAATGGTGGACATATATATATATACTCTGGAAGGCTCGGTTCCTGCACCTTTAAATTTAAATCAAGGTTGATCTTCTATGATCTCATGAGTACACGCCCTGAGGGGCGGTCTTGGCTGTATATATGATCCACCAAGATGTCAGTGTGTTTAGGCTATGAGTAAGGATATGTTTCGAAACATGTCAGCCATTTTACTGTTTTGTGAGTTGGATTTGATTTAATAAATAACCCTTGGACTTTACCCGTTGGTGTGCGGATTTCATCCTCCCTGCATTGAAAATATAACCATGTTTGGTAGAATATAGAAATGAAAAAAAAACAAACAAACAAAAAAATAATTTTGTACATCCATAAAAGCAAAAAAGACAATAATGGCAGTCATGGCAGTAGCTGCTTACCAGGCAAGCCTTTTATACACATTTGCATGGATGAGACAGAGTATATGCCATTAATGGGGTAATAAATGACAGTAGATTTATGCTCCAACAGTTATTCCAAGCTGGTAGTTTTAATGGGTTGTTTCAATATTCAGCTTACAGTAGGCATGGTCGGCCTTTGACCTGAGCGACCAGAGCGGTCGCTCAGGGCGCCGGCTTCCAGGGGGGTGTACGTGATGTGCATTCAACTGGCACTGGCCACATTTCTACCTGCTGGCGCCGGGTCAGTCTGTGACTGCTGCTGCGAGTGGTAGCTCCGCCCCCTGGTGCCGCTGGGGGTGAAGACTCCAGGAACCTGCTGCTGCCTCATCCTGAGTCTGTGTGAGCCATAGCACCACCCCTTGGCTCACAGGCGATGTCTGCGCACTAAACAGAGAGAGACCTGCTTGTCACTCCTGACTCCTGGCCATCTTCTGTCCCCAGCTACAAGCAGAAAAGTAAGATACCCCAACTGCCTCCTGGTTGGGGAAGTGGGGGGGGGTGCCTATATACGCTAAAAGGGGATCTGCTTGTATACTATACACTATTTATCTGCCTAGCTATATACACTAAAATGGGGATCTGTTTATATATACTAAAGGGGGGGGGGATCTGCCTATATACACTAAAGGGGGGGATCTGCTTCTATACACTAAAAGAGAGGGGGTGTGTGGATCTGTCTATATACACTAAAAAGGGGGGGGGGGATATGCCTATATACACTAAAGGGGGGGGGGGATCTGCCAATATACACCAAAGGGGGGTGGGGGAAATCTGTCTATATACACTAAAGGGGATCTTGATTGTCATCATTGTAAATGGGATGATCCCTGTGATTTCTTTGGTTTGCTTGGGAAAAGAGAGCGTTAACTCAAACCAGTTAAGACAATATGGGTCTGATCCAATTTGTTTTTTCTCCTAAGTTTTCTCCTAGGATATAATTTTTCATCTTTTATTTAAAATAACTTTTCAGCACTCTGCAATTGAAAAAGTACCAAAAAGCTGGTGAAAAAGTATTGTCAAAATTATTATTAGAGTATTTTCTTGATTGCTGGTGGCTTTAAAGGGACCCTGAGCAGATCGCATGGGTATGCATATAAGCATACCCACGGCTATTTGGTTAAGAGGAGACACTTACCGGCCCCTTACGTAATCTTCCTGCTCCCGGGCTGGCTGCTCTCCATTACATGGGATCGGCGACTTTCACATAAAGTCATGCTGTGACCCCTCTTCCATGCATCATTTTGCGGTTCATGCGTGGAGGGGAGGAAGAAGCTAGGAAGCCTGCACATGCACAGAGAGGACGTGCAGGTTCCTCTTCCGGGGTCACAGCGTGACTTTATGTGAAATGGAATGGATAGCAGCCAGCCCGAGAGCAGGAGTGCTTACTAAAGGGGACGGTAAGTGTCTCCTCTTAAATAAATAGCTTTTTTTCTGGACAATATGTACAGTTTTTCAATCTGCTGTGCAAAACACTTGCTTTTTTTCCCATACGTAAACAGGCATGGTGTGCAGCAAAACATTTTGCATTTTAATGCCCTGAAAGTGTGATCCCTCCCTTTAGCTGGACAAATAAGAGTTACATAATATAATATATACATCATTTCAGAGAGGCCCCTTTTCCATGGATGGCTGAGCTGCGTGCTTATCGGGCAGTTAGCCTCCCAACTGCTGGCCACGAGCGCGTCTCAGCTCCAATTTTATATAATCAAATGGCACACCACTTATGTCATTATTTAACATGTGGTGGTGTTACCCGGCAGCAAAAATACATGGTTGCCCTCAGATATGATTGTATATGGAAGGCATATTTCCAACACCCATGCCGAGAGCTAGCAAGTGCCTGAATTCACTGCCTTTATCTTCCTGTGGAAAAGGAGCCGAAGCAGAGGCGGACATAGGGCCGTGCAGGCCGTGCAGCCGCACAGGGGCCCCATGCCCTCTAGTGCCCATGCAGCTGCACTACAGTTAGGGCTTGATTATTCTGTAGGTTCTTCTGTATGGATTTCTCTCTGAAACAGTGATGATATTTGCTTGTGGCCCAGTCATACACAAGTATAAAATGTGTGCTACATTAACATAGTGCCTACAGAATGTAACCTAGATTCATGCACTTTTATGTTCTCAACATTATTTGGATCCAAACGTAATATGATATGATAATGGCCACTCACATGCGGCCCCTTTATTTATTCTGCACAGGGGCCCACTGTTGGATTTGTCTGCTAAGACTCATTCAGTCCTTTATCTGTGTTTCATCAACACAACACTTGCGATCTCAATATGTGTTTTAAAGGGACGAAGTGGCATCCATGATTTCACTACTAGCAGGGGTACACTTATTTGTGATGAGATCTCATAGAATAATCTCTCATACTTTCAATTCAAAGGCAATCCCTTTAGTCACACCTGTGACATTCTGAAACACCAATATTTAGTTCGGCTTTCATAACCATTCTGTAAAGTTGTACTCAAATTTTCACATTTATTGCATGCAAGTTTAATGTTTCTACTTGTATAAAACACTATGTGAAAGGAAAGTCCAGACGCTCAATGAAACACCATGTAGCCATGCAGCATGGGGTTTCTTCTGTTAGACCTACAGCAGTGGCATGGTCTTCTATGGCTTTAGTCACACCCTTGACATCTGTCAGTATTATATATACTGTATAGTTGTTTGTTTGTTTTTTTATCTTAGGCTTCTTTAATATTATCTACTGCTGCTGCTGCTGTTGCTGCTACTCTGTTCTGCACATTTAGTCCTATTGTATTTCTGTATAATCTCATACTTAGCATTAAACAACTACAGTATATAAATGCTAAATCTTTAACATACTAGTGAATGTATTTATAATTAGCTCTTGAGCTATTTAATATGCTTTAAGTACAATGATTTGCTTTATGCCTCTTTAAGATTGCCCTGGAGTTTAAAATCCTGAGCCTGCAGAATCAGCAACTACTGTACAAGCAGAATACTATGGGGAGTTGGCTCATTAATGGTTTTTCTAGATCACCAATCAGCTGAATGATGCTGCTCTGATGAAGAGATCGTTTTCATAGCTACTCTTCTCCAGCCTCACAGCTGAGCCTTTACAGTCACGCAATCCTCTGCCTAGAAAGGCTTTAAAGGAGATAATGTAACAAGGCTCTCGTGCTCTTAAAGAGGCACAGACCTGGCTCCTTAGCAACACATATTATGCTTACCATGAAAGTGAGCTAGCATGTTTGCCTTAGTTCTGCTGTCATTAAATACAAATATAAAAATAAACAAGGGTAATATCTAATTTCCCCCTAAGACTGTTTTAGTCATTTAATAAGAAACTTGTGTGACTTAAGATCAAACTACAACATGCAATGAAATACAACCATTAACATTGTTAGGCAATAATATATCTATGCATTTATTTGACATGCAGAGCTGGGACAAGGTCCTCCAGCACCCAAGGCTGAGGCACCAAAGTGCGCCCCTCCATCCCTTCCACCCTAGCAGTCTCACACTGATTGCTAAGAGGTGCCCCAGGGCCCCCGACACCCCCCCCCCCCCCAAACACCTTAATATCTAGTTATTTGGCTTGCAGTCACTGCCATGTATCCCCTTTACTTTTTTCTCACTGCAAACAGAATAGGGGAATGATAGCTGAGTGAGTTATGCGCCCCCTCCTACACTGCGCCCTGAGGCTGGAGACTCTCTCGCCTCTGCCTTGGCCCGGCCCTGTTGACATGTTATAATGAATATGGTTTTATTTTGCCCCAACACAAGTTAACCCACTTGATTTGAACTGCTGACCCTGACACGAACATGATTAGATTGTGAGCCCCTCTGACAGTTAGTGACAAGATTATATACTGTGCTGTGGAAGATGTCAGCGCTATGTAAACACTAAATAAATAAAATCTGATTGAAAAATATGGTGCTTTCTTTATCCTATTTCTAGCTTTTAGATTTATGATGATATTCATTTTCTTCATAGATACAGTTCAAATAGGGTCACTTTTTTTTTTTTTACAAATGCAATTTGAGGGCAGTGCTGTTAATTTGGGTGCACAGCCCATCAGTTAAATCCAATACCACCATAGGCTGCAATGTAAACTTGTGGATTTTGAGTGTTGGGTGAATAACATAGGTGATAGTATTATATAGCCAAGTGCCGATGCTCGGCCACTGAAGTAGCCAAGTGCACAGGAAGTTGACTTGGGCGGTTGCCTGTTAGCAGCTATTTAATAGAAAAGTGCTGGCAGGACTGGATCTCTCATGAAGCAAGGTGCAGAGATTACAGGGGCAGCATTTTTGTGCTGTGTTTACACTAACAGCATGCAGTTAGAGTAGGAGGAGAAGCGAGAGGAGAGCGAGATGAAGAGGTCATCATTGGAGAAAAGCATCTTGTTGTGCTGTGTGAGGAGTCTGATAGTAAGTGAGGAGGGGGGAGGGGGAGGCAAGAGAGCAGCAGTGTTTCATTTGACTTGCACAGCAGAAGAGAGGAGGTGGCACTGCTGTCCTGACTAAGGAGCAATGGAGTGGTTGAGGGTGAGCAGTTTGTTTGTCACAGACTCACAGCCAGCCAGTGTGCTAATGTAGTGAGCAGCAGCATGTCATGTGAGAACATAAATGAAACAGAGTAAATTGTCGGGTGCTGTGCGATCATTCCAAGTGGGGAGTGTGTGCAGTGGCGTAGCTAAGGAGCTGTGGGCCCCGATGCTAGTTTTACAATGGGGCCCCCCAAGCACTCTATACATAACAATTGATATGATGCACCAAAACCTGCCAATGGCAACTACAGTGTCAGAGGTGCAAGAAGGGGATGGGGAACAGTTTGTTAATGATTACCACTATTCAAAGTATCTATAGAAGTGATTATTATGAGCACAGGATTAATAGAGAGCTAAAGCTGTATTTGAGGGAGAGCCCTTCGGGGCCCCTCTGGCCCAAAGGCCCAGATGCGGTCGCTACCTCTGCAACCCCTATTGCTACGCCCCTGAGTGTGTGTATGTGTGTGTGTGTGGGGGGTGCACATCCTCACAAGTTTGCCTCAGGCAGCAAAAAGTCTAGAACTGGCCCTGAGTGCTGGTGCTTGGTATGTAGTGCTGGAGAGCTCTGGATATAGGCAATGGGGCTCGGCTATGATATACCGTAACTGAAGTTCAGATAGAGGATAGGAGTTAGGAGGGTTAGTGGTATGGGGCATTAGGGGGTAGAGGACAGAGGAAAATTTCAGGGAAAGGATAGCTGGAAAAGGAGCAGGGTTCCCAGCAGTCGCTATTGCAACCTGGATCCATGGTCTTGAAGGGTCCAGTACCCAGCCCCTGCTCCCTGAATGCTCCCTGAATGCTCCTCCCTGTCTTCACTGAATTCCGCCCTAATTCCTCCACCTTCAATAGGCCCATCTCTCTCCCACTTACCTCATCACACTCAATAGCCTTCACTCTAACACCCCAGGCCCTCAATAAATCCCTCTCCTGTCCTTCCTGCCAAGCAGCAAACTAGATGTGGAAAAAAAGCACACGAAACATACAGAAGAGGCAGCAGTGGCTGCAAAAAAGCCATGAGATGCAGCTATGGATTGGAAAAAGAGGTAAGTAATGCTCGAGCTGCCATTTGTTACTGGGGTCTGATTTGTTACTGGTATCTGACATTGGGGTCCATTTGTTACTGGGAGCTGTCATCTGTTATAGGGTTCTGCCATGCAGGTATGTCTCTTACTAGGATCTGTCATCAGGTTGTGTGTTATTGAGGTCTGTCATCTGTTACTGAGGATTAATCTATTTGTGGAGTTGAAGCTGCATTTTTGTATCCTTGCCTTATGCTGGAAAACCTTGTCCCACAAGTAAACCTCATGCAGCAGCTAAAACAGTCAAATCTTTTGTAAAGGGAGAAGGGCTTTCTGGTAAGATGCCCGTACACTTATCAATCTTCCCCCTTTGTAGAGAGGAAGAATTCACTAGACAGGTGGTGTGCCAAGGCCCATCAGACAGCCCCCTGGACGTGGTACAGTATTCAATGAAGGACTTGGCACCATCACATCAGCATCATTTGCTATTTTATTAATTCATAATAGTCAATAGTAACAACAACATTTTGGGGTAATCTGTCACTTTATCAATTTGTGCTATTGTGGAAACATGCAGATACAACCAAGTATTTGGGACATTTCGGGCCGTCCCCCACCCACACTGAACTGATGTGTGTCACCACAGGGTACCAGGTACTCCTTCTTGTTCCTTGCAGACCAAATTCCAACTTCCATATGAGTATTACCTCAAAACAAACGCCTCGCATAGTGTAAAACCAGCGACATTTATTGTTATAAAATTACACTCACAAATTCCTTTCTTTTAATAGTCAGCACAGAGTTTTGGGTACGGGCTCTCCCCCGCTTAGTTGGGCCCCGGGCTGGCACTTGTAGTCCCTCCACTGTAATCGAAATGGCGTGTACTTCCACTATCATCACAGCCCAGGACGCTGCTCAGCAACCCACGTGGAACTCCGCTCTTACTTCCGCATCCTAAATCTAAATCTTACATGTTTCGTCGTATTGACTCATCAGAAGCTTCTGTTCATACTCCTAGGTTCCATAGTGCCCAAAGTTTTTATCTGAAAGCTTTCTCTTCGGAGCACCAGTGGGTTACCCGAATTGCAGGTCGGGTTTGGGTAACCATTTTGTTTCCAATCGGGTTGTGAGTTTGGTTGCGGGTGCGGGTCGGGTCGTGGGTAATGAAAGCAAGCAAGCATGAGATAATTTAGTCAAAAGTAAAAAAAAAAAAATCTTAAACACTTCCTTGGCTTTGGTTTTTGTATAAAAGTAGGTTTCACTTACTTAACAGCCTTCCAGTGAGACTACCAATGTGTATTTTATAATAAAATTGAAATATGGGTCATGGGTCAGGTTGCGGGTCTGGAGGCCTGCAGGTCGGGTGCGGGTACCAGATTCACCAGAAAACGGGTTGCAGGTCGGGTATGGGTCTGAAAAATTAGACACGCGCGGGCCTCTACCTGAAATCTCCTTGGCTGACATGGTGGTTGGCAGCACAGGGTCAGCCTGATCCATGAATCTTTCTTTGATCCTATATTTATGTGCAGAGATACGTTTTTCAATTTTTTGTGTGGTTTGCCTATATATACCATACTGAGAGTCACAGGTGTAATGATCTTTGATCTTAAATGTTGTCCCCAGTTCTGGACAGATGATCTCATTCCCAGCCAGGGCACTATCTGCAAAGAGTTTGTATGTTCTCTCAGTGTCTGCGTGGGTTTCCTCCGGGCACTACGGTTTCCTCCCACACTCCAAAAACATACGGATAAGTTAATTGGCTTCTCCTAAAATTGGCCCTAGACTACAGTACTTACACTACATAATATAGACATATGGCAATTGTAGGGATTAGATTGTGAGCTCCTTTGAGGGACAGTTAGTGACAAGACAATATATATATATACACTGTACAGCGCTGCGTAATATGTCGGCGCTATATAAATACTAAATAATAATAATAATAATTCCCTGTAATGACTCTGTTGCAGTGCACACAGTTCATACAGAACAGATACAAAATAAGCTAGGATATGCCTGCAAATCATTCCAAATACATTTAGAAGGAAGGAAATGTCATCATTTTTAATGGCAAATGTACATTATTACTGCAGTACTAGATGCAAAGTACAGTCTCACTTTATCCTCTGGGAATGCTGGCCCTTTTTACTATTTCAGAGTGCTCTGGGGATGTGTCCAAGCTGGGATTATCACCTGCGCATTACCAAGCTTCTACTGGCAGCAGTAGGAAACCTAGAGTGGGAATTCGAGGAAATGTCATTGAAAATTGATTTAAGCAGCTGTGTCTCTGCCATTACAACCTACTATCAAATAATGGCTTTACCTTAACAAAGAATGAACTTGCATTTTACCCCAGTATAGTTTTTACATCATAGATTGTCACACTGTGCCATTTGCTGAATTTCTACAGCTATGCCTTAAAGAGAATCTGTATTGTTAAAATCGCACAAAAGTAAACATACCAGTGTGTTAGGGGACATCTCCTATTACCCTCTGTCACAATTTCACCGCTCCCCGCCGCATTAAAAGTAGTCAAAAACAGTTTTTAAAAGTTTGTTTATAAACAAACAAAATGGCCACCAAAACAGGAAGTAGGTTGATGTACAGCATGTCCACACATAGAAAATACATCCATACACAAGCAGGCTGTATACAGCCTTACTTCTGAATCTCAAGAGATCACTTGTGTGTGTTTACCTTCTGTCCCCAGCTTCTCTCATGCACTGAACATTACAGGCTTCCTGCAGACAGCTCTGCCTATGTCGTTAATTCCTCAGTATGTGACAGACCAGCTCCTTTCACAGCCTCCAGAGGAGGATTTTTATCCAGCTCTCTTCTATCACTGATAAGATAGCAGAGAAGCTGCTGGCTTATGTAAATAAAACACACACTGGAGTGTGCATAGAGGAACAGTTCAACACTGAAGAACTTGGCAGCCTTCCAGACACAGGCCGACAAGTCTGACAGGGGAAAGATACATTGATTTATTACAGAGATGGTTATAGTAGAAAGAGCTGCAGTGAGCCAGAACAGATTAGAATAGGTTTAGGAACTTGTAGGATGGTAGAAAAAACGTTGTAATTTTTGTTACAGAGTCACTTTAAGGGCCCAAAAGAGTCAAGACTGTCTGCTACTGTTACACCTCCTTGGATCGACTGACAAATATACAGTACTTCTGCTATCCTTGTGCTTGCCAAGTTAACTGTTTACAGTTTTATACCATCAGACTGTCTCATTATAGTCATAGCATTAAAAGTTTTATTGGCACACTATTATTATTATTGTGGTACACTATTTAGACTTATAAGGAGTTTTTCAAGCCTGTATTGTTCCTCCTCACCCAATGCTAATACCTTCACCTTACTGTACATGCCAACCAAACAATAGAAATAAATGGAAAGGTAAACAACTGGAGGAGTATGCATCAATTCAATACACAATATTGTACATGTAAAATACCATAATATAAAACTTACAACAAATGTAACCAAAACATTATTTCAAAATATGCAACCAAATAACAGACTCCATTAATCTTTAATAATTAAATGTACTTCTCATTTTACACATATGTTCAGAATCAACATAATCTAGAGAGCTTGCAGGATAGTCATTAATATAACAGAACATGGCCTGTGTGTAAATTCTGCCTTGTATGTACATAGGCAGCCTGACAGTAAAGAGTGTGTTATATAAGTGCAGAGAATACTGCAGACACTTTTCAAATAGGACCACAAGACAAGAATGGCCAAAAGAGGCACCCGTTGTCTGATATTCAGCACTGCAAGTTCAGGGTACAGCAATTGCCTTGTCTTCTGTTACAGGCAGAGATCACCCACTCAAAGTAGTAGTATAATTGAACAAGGGCTGTGCTCCTAACAAAATAGCCTACATCGTTGAACTAACCTACATCCCATTGACTTCACTATCCCCTTCTCCTCCCTAATTCTAACCCTTAACCCTCCTGCCTATGCGCTTGTCACTGGATGTAGGCACATTCGACGGGTAGGCTATTTTGTCAGCAGACCTGCTTTGCCAAAATGGAGAGATGCTGCAGTGTGTGTTCATTTTGCAGCACAGCACAAACTGATCTACTAATGGACTTAATGACTCGCATGGATGAAGGTCTATAGAGCGGACCGCAGACACCAAGAAGTTATGGCCCGAACTGTTCGCCGGCGAACGGTTCCCGGTGAACTTCTGTGGTTCGCAAACTTTTCCGGAAGTTCGGTTCGCCCCCATAGTGCATAATTAGGGTCAACTTTGACCCTCTACATCACAATCAGCAGGCACATTGTAGCCAATCAGGCTACACTCCCTCCTGGACCCCCCCCCCCTTATAAAAGGCAGGCAGTGTGAGGCTTTTCACTCACTCGTGTGCCTGCAGTAATTAGAGAAGGGAGAGCTGCTGCAGACTCACATAGGGAAAGCTTAGTTAGGCTATGTAGGCTTGTTAGCGCGCCGCTTGCTGATTCTTATTGCTAAAAAAGCACCCCTCAGCAGCTCTTTTCAGAGCTAATGTTGTTCTTGTGATCAATTTTTTTTTTGTGGCCCACTTGCATTATATACAGCCCTGTCAGTCAGTCGCAGCTGACCTTTGGCCCCTTGGTGGTATAATTACTACTGTGACAGGTGCACATCGTAATACCCATCACTGCATATACCTACCTGTTGTTCCCTTCAGTGCACCCACCTACCTACATGAGCGCACGCAGTGTCACTGTGCCTGTCTGGGACCTGTGTGTGTGTGACAGGTGCACATTGTAATACCCATCACTGCATATACCTACCTGTTGTTCCCTTCAGTGCACCCACATACCTACGTGAGCGCATGCAGTGTCACTGTGCCTGTCTGGTACCTGTCTGTGTGTGACAGGTGCACATTGTAATACGCCGCATACAGCATCTCTGCCTGCACGCCGTGTGACTGCCTGCCCCATGATTAAGTCAGTCCCCACACAGCATCTCTGTCTGCAGGCTGCTTGACTGCCTTCTCCGCCACCACCAACAGGGTCCACCAGGACTCGAGGCGGATTCCTGAATTTTTGCGGCCACTATAATAATTTTTCTGGTGCGTGTACATGCCTGCCTAATTTTTTGGGCTGCACTGCAGCTGCAACAACAAAACAAAAGGCATGGACATGTACATGTGTCAATTCCCCTTCGTGATCGTTATCTTGCCGCGGTGAAGGGGCTTGCGTATCACAATGAAGCAATGACCGCAGGCTATATGAGTGTCTCGGGGAGTGGCACACCAAAGATAATAAGGTCGTTGCTTCATTGTGGACAGACCAAATTCGATCAGCTGGACAATCACTGTTGTTCTGTCACTGAGCTACCTCAGCCTGGCGACCATATGGGCTTGAAAACCGCTATTGCCTGCACTCTCGCCATGGTGCGCACCAGTTTAGCACGGCCGTCACAACACAAACAACTGTTTGCAGTCCGTTACATAGTGAGTTTGGTGTGTCAGTGTAAAGCAGTACTCTAATTACACTTCCTGATTGATGTATACACATGCAAGATGTTTTAAAGCACTTCAATTTAGCATGCAATGTGATTTCTGCCCTTAAAACGCTGCTTTGTGTCAAATCCAGAGTTTTTCCCGGGACTTTTGGCATCTATCCCAATCATCCATGCAAAAACTCAGATGTTAGACCCCTTGAAACATCTTTTCCATCACTTTGTGGCCAGCATAAATGTTTCTAGTTTTCAAAGTGCACCTCCCCATTGAAGTCTATTGCAGTTCGCGGAAGTTCGCATTTGCGGTTCGCAAACCGAAAATCGGAGGTTCGGCCATCTCTACTAGAAGTCTCCTAAGAAGAAACGGTATATGTGACCAGGTATATTAACTTGTATGTACTTCATATTCATACCACTGCAAAAAACAACAACCTAGTTACATAACTGAAAAAACCCTGTTATATAACTTTATACTAGCTATGTTCAAACAAATATAACTAATTGTAGATCTCAAACTATGCGTGGTGTTGTACAGCTACAAATATTGTTAAAATGTTGGTACAGTGTCCCAAAGTGTTTCTACCTCTTTTTTTCCCCACCGATAGCCCACATAAAGTACACACAGCATGTGTAAAATAAAAAACAGATAGGTCAAAATATGTATATTGGCCGAAAACTGTTGTTATGTGATCTCCTTTTTTGTTAGTTCCGTAATCCTCTCCAGTTTTCCACAATTCCCTTTACCCTTCCTATTGATTGTTATTGTTAAAGAGGAACTCCAACCAAGAATTGAACTTTATCCCAATCAGTAGCTGATACCCCCTGTTACATGAGAAATATATTGCTTTTCACAAACAGACCATCAGGGGGCGCTGTATGACTAATATTGTGGTGAAACCCCTCCCACAAGAAGCTCTGAGGACCGCGGTGCTCCTGGCAAACTGCCACAATGTAACAATGTTCAGAGACAGAAAATAGCTGCTTACAGCTGTCTCTAACAGCCAAAACAGCTAGCAGCAGCTACATAACCTGCCCACAGTAAAAATGTCACCATGTGATACATGTTAGAATGTAAATCTATCAAAAAAATAAAAATTTATCGCAATCTGATTAGAATTATCTAATAGATCATTGATATGATGGAAAAGTGTACCGTGTAGATGTGGCTTTAAGCGCCATCTACACGATACGTTTTTTTGTGCGAATCGATTATGATTCTATTTACGATTCGATTAAATCCAACATGTCTGATTGGGATTTGATTCGATTCAATTCGATTTGCCATTGTTTTGCAATGGCATATCTAATTGAATTGAATCTTATCCCGATCGGACATGTCAGATTTAATTGATTTGTAAATAGAATCGTAATCGAATCACACAAAGGATCGTATCGTGTAGATTGGGCTTAAGACATGAGAAAAAAGGACACCCCATGCAATTTATGGATGGGTATTTCAGGGTATAATAAAAATTTCCAGTACTGGGCTATTGGAATTTCAGCTTGATAACCTTGAAAACAATATTGTCCCAGGTAAGTGACTTTAATTACACTTTAAACAGACTGGCTCATCCAGGGCCACCTTCAGGGCATTACAGGGGGGGGGGGGGCTGCTGTATGGGGCCCAAGTGAATCTGTGGCCTGGTGCACAGTGCCACACATGGGACCCCAGCTGCAGTCTGTGTCTGTCCTTGTGGCTGCCCATTAATGTGGTTAGAGGCTTCCCGAGGAGTTACCTTAGTCAATTAGTGAATAAAGTAAACCTGAGATGAATGGGAGAAAGGATTTGTAATACTTACCTGGGGCTCTATGCAACCCCCTGTAGACTGTCAGCTCCCTCCATATCTTTCCGGTCTGATCTGTTGTGCTCCTGTGAAGCCTGCACAATCCAGCTGGGTTGCAGGGCACTGCCCGTGCATTGTTCTTGGTGGCGCGCCTCCTCCATAGTGCTCCCATAGCTGGCAGCATTCTGCAGTCTTAATGAACTGAGCATATACAGAACAATCCCAGCCATGACAGTGTATGAAAATCAGACACACAAACATTTGTGTGTTCAGGCCTTCAAAGATTGTGATTTGCCACGTGGTGCAGAGGGGAGTGATGGGGGCCCAGTAGGTTTGCCCAGTATGGGGCCCAAAAATTTCTGATGGCGGCCCAAGGCTCATCTGAACAAGAACAAATGTCAGAACAGGCAACTTGTTGCAGTTTCATGGTCTACTGGTTCAAGTATGAAACAACTGAGTGAAATGGTAAGAGGTTCCACAGATAGAAATGCTCGTGTTTATGCTGGACTGCGTAAGTCCTGTGTCATGTACGTATGCAATTTGCATGCCTTAATTAATCTACAGTCTGGCATTATATTACATTATGCTTTCAAAACTGGGGAAAATAATAACAACTGGGGAGGAACCTTGACTTTTCTTTTCTACAGCAGGCTTTGCAGGTTGTACCATAGACTTTTCTCTCCGCTGCTGCTACCATAGAATGAATGGAAATACCCAAATCACGCAACAACTAAACTGAAACTCATTGTGAACTGATGAGCGTTAACACAGATCTTTAATGCTGTTGCTTGATTTCTGCTTTTGTACATTATAGTGATGAGCGAAAAACAGATCATGCAAATTTGTACGTTTGAAGGAAAAGAGTTTGAGCCATTCAAAACCAGTGGCCACCAATTAGTTAATCAACAGACAGAGGCGATGATTGCCTACATTGAATTTTCTCCTTGGATCAGTGACCAAAAAAACGCTCTAGATCAAGGGTCACCAAACTTTTTTGGTCAAGGGCCGAGTCAAAATACTTCACACTGCTTGGGGGCCGAAATATACATAAAATGTTGTAGAAAAACATTACATTGAACCAGTGGCGTTCCTACTGTAGTGTGCAGCGAGCGTGGCGCACCGGGTGACAGACTGCTAGGGGGGTGTCGCCACGACCCCCCACAGCAGCAGAGCAGGAGGGGGGAAGCAGCGCTAGAAGGAGCGCTAGAAGGAGGGGCAGTGGCGGCAGCAGTGGGGAAATATCCCCCCCCCCCCCTCCCTCACCTGGGACCTCTCCTTCTGCCTCTCTCCCCCTCCATAGAGTAGCGGTGGCAAATGCGGGCTTGGTGGCGGGGAGACATGCACAGAATTACTCACCACTTCCGCGTTCCAAGCGCCAGCAGCGTCATGTCGTCACAGATCTCCGCCTTCAAAGCCGCCCACTGTGCTTCCTGATTATTGGAAGCACAGTGGCCGGCATTGAAGGCGGAGATCTGTGACGACATGACGCTGTCGGCGCTTGGAACGTGGCGTGGTGAGTAATTCTGCGCATGTCTCCCCGCCGCCGAGCCCGCAGTTGCCACCGCTACTCTATGGAGGGGTAGAGAGGCAGAAGGAGGGGTCCCAGGTGAGGGAGGGGGGGATATTTCCCCCCTCCCCACCGCTGCCGCCACTGCCCCTCCTTCTAGCGCTGCTTCCCCCTCCTGGGGCATCTATACTGGGGGCAATTATACCAGCTATACTGGGGGCAGCTATACTGGGGGCAACTAACAGTGCCGTAGCTAAGGACCTGGGGGCCCCCGATGCAAGTTTTACAATGGGGCCCCCCAAGCGCTCAATATGTAACAATTGATACGGCGCACCAAAACCTGCCAATGGAAAACACAGTGTCAGAGGTGCAAGAAGGGAATAGGGAACAGTTTGCTAATGATAACCACTATTCAAAGTATCTATAAAAGTGATTATTATGAGCACAGGACCAATACAGAGCTAATACTGTAGTTGAGGGAGGACCCTTCGGGGGCCCCTCTGGCCCCGATGCGGTCGCAACCTCTGCAACCCCTATTGCTACGCCCCTGGCAACTAAACTAGCTATACTGGGGCAACTATACTGGGGGAAACTATACCAGCTATACTGGGGGCAACTATACCAGCTATACTGGGGGCAGCTATACTGGGGGCAACTATACTGGGGCAGCTATACTGGGGGCAACTAAACTAGCTATACTGGGGGCAACTAACTAGCTATACTGGGGGCAACTAACTAGCTATACTGGGGGCAGCTATACCAGGCCAGCTATACTGGGGGCAACTATACCAGCTATACTGGGGGCAACTAAACTAGCTATACTGGGGGGCAACTAAACTAGCTATACTGGGGGCAGCTATACTAGCTATACTGGGGGCAGCTATACTAGCTATACTGGGGGTAACTATACTAGCTATACTGGGGGCAACTATACTAGCTATACTGGGGGCAACTATACTAGCTATACTGGGGGCAACTAAGCTAGCTATACTGGGGGCAACTATACTAACTTTATTGGGGCAACTAGTTTCACTGGGGGCAACTACACTAGCTTCACTGGGGGCAGCTATACTGTGGGAAACTACTAGCTATACTGGGGGCAACTATACTAGCTATACTGGGGCAACTATACTAGCTAATACTTTAAATTACAGTTAGCCCCGCCCTCATCCGGTCATGACCACGCCCATTTTTGCAGCGCAGCGTGCCGCAGGTTGTGGCCACGCCCATTTTTTTAACCGGGGGGGGGGGGCGTCTTTTAATACCCAGCACCGGGTGCCAAATGCCCTAGCTACGCCACTGCATTGAACCTAGGTATTGTAGACAGCGCCTACTAACAAGTGCAGTCTCACGTCTCAGCATGTTCAGATAGTATGCCCCTCCAACTCAGCAAGTGCAGATATTGTGACCCTAACATAGCAAGTCATATGTGAGCCATAATGTCACACCCTCCCTCCTCCCCCAAGACTACCCCATGCCTCCAGTAATTGCATGAACTGCAAATTATCCACCCCTACACATGGGCACACACATTCATGCGGTTCCTGAAGAAGGTTTTTGTGCGCCAGACAGTGAAGCATACCTAGGATTGGAAGCGAGCGAATGACTGCTTTCTGGCTTCCATGTGGAAGGGTAGTGTCAGCTCTGCTATTCTATATGCAGCCACAATATTTAAAGATGCAGCGGGCCACATCTACCTGTAATATATTTTGTGTGTGAATGACTGGTAAAAAAGCCTCAGGGGGCCTTAGTTTGAGGACCACTGCTCTAGATGATAACATTTTCCTATAGGAGGGTCAGAGAGAAGGGGTCTTGGAAAGTCAATAACATCCTGTTGTTGCCCAGTTCAGATAAAAACAATTGGATTGGGCATAAACCATTAGGGTCAGTGCAGAAGTCAGCGGTAAAATTGCAGACAGCACGCCACAATGTTACTAGTACTTATGGCAGTTATGCATTGTGCATTGCACAATTAGTGCAACTTACATTACCTAGGTAATGCACGCATTGCTACAATAATGCGCGTTACACTGCTTACATAAAACGTATTATCATAGCAACACAAGCTACTCCTAGGTCACACGGGATGTCCTAATTGCACAAAGCGCGATACATAACTGCCTTAAATAATGGAAAATTGCCATGTGCTATTTGCACATGGCAATGTTAGTGCCGGTATGTGCATCGACCCCACTGCATAGCTCCCAACTGTCCCTCTTTTGGAGGGACAGTCCCTCTTTGGGAGCCCTTTCCACCTCATGTATCCCTCTTTCAGGACTTTTTCCCTCTTTCTATGTAAATATATATATTTCTTTACTGAAAAAATGTGTTTGCTTGACTCTAAACTTTATTCCCATCCTTTATATTGATATATTTCTTATTTTCAAATGTTAATATGAAGGAAAATGAACCAAGATAGAAAGGACCAGTGTAATTTGAATTAGATAACAACATATTTTTCTCATGAAATCTTTATGGTATGCATGACTAGGGATGTGCTGGGGGAGTGGTTAGGAGTGTGGCAGGGGCATGGCTTAAAGATAGTCTGAAGCGAGAATAAATCTCGCTTCAGACCTCATAGTTAGCAGGGGCAAGTGTGCCCCTGCTAAAACGCTGCTATCCCGCGGCTTAACGGGGGTCCCTTCACCCCCAAATCCCCTCTGTACATCGCGGAATCTCTTCCTCATTGGGGCAGGGCTAACCGCCGCAGCCCTGCCTCCCGCGCGTCTATCAGACGCGTACCTCCGCCTCTCCCCCGCCCCTCTCAGTCTTCCTTCACTGAGAGGGGCGGGGGAGAGGCGGCGATGCGCGTCTGATAGACGCGCTGAGAGGCAGGGCTGCAGCCGTTAGCCATGCCTCCAGGAAGAGTAAAATTTACGACCAATTTGGTCGTTGATTTTGCAGGGGGGGTTGGGAGTGAAGGGACCCCCGTTTAGCCGTGAGATAGTGGCGTTTTAGCAGGGGCACACAAGCCCCTGCTAACTATGAGCTCTGAAGCGAGAATTATTCGCGCTTCAGTGTCTCTTTAAGTGTCTCTCTTTCTCATCTCAAAAAGTTGGGAGGTATGATTGAATGTTAATAGATCTTTCCACTTGCTGAGATGAACACCATTATTATCTTGGCTTGACAGAGTCTACAGTCTTCCTTTTTAACTTTACGAGTAAAAATGCATCATGATTTGAATGCCCCATCCTAGCAACAGTGCCTTTTCTGTCTCAGTTTTAAAAGTATTCCCAAATCAAAGCAACGGATAAATGTTTAAGAAAAGGCAGTTTTGAGAAATATGGCATACTAAGTTATAGAAGATCTAACATTTGTGTTCATTTTTCCCTTGCGCACACTCACACATTTAAATTATTAAGGCATTCTAACTGTATCTGTTTACAAAGAAATATTTTTGTGGTTCCTCAGGATGTGCAGATTCTAATTTTGGAAACTGCCCTGGAACAGTCAGCTTCATGAAGTATTTTCCTTGACACACCTCTCATTCAGCTTTTTCATTCTTTCTTCAAACACAGCATAGTTTATTTGATCTCAATAATCTTGTGGGAATTTCAGCAAGTTCAGCTATTAAGCCGCATCTACACGAGTAGATGCGGCCGCGATGCTCCTTATCAATCGAGCCGCTGATGCGGCTCGATTGATAAGATCCGACAGGACGGATCTCCGCACCGCCGATTCCCTGCTCGCTCCCCGCGAGGGGACAATGGCAGGGAATCGAGCGGAAGATAAGCGGCGCCGGCGGGGACGAGCGGGCACGAGCGGGGAATCGAATGCAGCGCACGCGCGGCGAGCGGGGACGCGGCGGGCACGCGGAAGAGGCGATCCGGCGGCTAATCTAGCTGCCGTATCGCTGCAATGTCCCATAGTGTAGATGGGGCTTAAAACTGGGACTTTGGGCAAACAACAAAAAATGCAGATGAAATACGCAGATGTGATGATGTGTTGTACTGTATAGTGAAGTGTATTCATCTATACTTCCAACACAACCCTGTCACCCTGCATTGCCCCTACTATCCACAGTCTATAGCTTTACACATACAGGGCTTGATTCACTAACTGGCGCTAAGTGATAGCGCCGGAGTGAACAGCCACTTAGTGCCCAAAATGTAGTTTTGCGCGCATTAATAGCAGCGCAAAGCTACATCGCCCACAAGTACACCCACAGCGCAGCGTGGCTGGACAGTAATAGTGCGTGGTCCAACATTATCGTTGCACCCACTGCCCTGTAAATGGCACATCGGGTGCTCCGAAATGGCGCTTCGGGGGCACCTGATGCGCCGTTTACGTTTACAGGGCAGCGGGTGCGACGACGACGTCGCACCGTGCACTATTACTGTCCAGCCGCGCTGCGCGCGATGTGGGTGGTCCTGTGAGCACAAACCACCTAACGCTGTGGTTTGCTCCCATAAACTATTAAGGTCTCCTAACCGGCTTAGCACCGGTTAGTGAATCGAGGCCACTGAGTAATGTGAACATCACATCACCTCTCTGGGAAGGTGCTCTCTTTTTATTTCCCATAGTAAACTGCCTAAATAGCCTCCCCCCCTCCCCATTGCAACATTGAGCCAGGGGTGTTTTCTGGCATGTTTTCTGCACACACAAAAACACATTTTAACTAAGAACTAATGTTAATCAATGGCTAGTTCACACTTGAATGCGTTTTTCATGTGCAGAAAAAAAACCTGACATCCTGCAGCATAATTCTGCGCATTGTGTGCATTTTCTCTATCAATTACATTATCTGTTGTGAAAAAACTGAAAGAAAAGTATAACCCCTGCCAATGGTACAAGCACTGTTGCCATGCTAACTTCTCCTTAGAACAAGTGCAGCCACCCTTCCCTTCACTCATCCCATCCTTAAAGGGACACTGTAGGGGGGTCAGGCGAAAATGAGTTGAAGTTACCCGGGGCTTCTAATGGTCCCCCGCAGTCATCCTGTGCCCGCGCAGCCACTCCCCAATGTTCCGGCTCCGCCTCTGGTTCACTTCTGGAATTTCAGACTTTAAAGTCTGAAAACCAGACCCCCCCCCCATGCTGTGCCATCCGACGCCCCAGCAGACCAACAGTCACAGACCTTCTAATTTCAGCGCAACCAAAGAAACAGAAGAGCGGCCACCGGCTCACAGTGACCGCAGGTGCACTTTAAATGCAGGAAGTGACGTTATTAGACACGTCCTGCATTTGAAGTGTATGCGCGATCACTGTGAGCCGCTGGCTGCTAGTCTGTTTCTTTGGTCACGCTGGCTGAACAAAGGAGGTCTGTGACTTGTCAATCAGGCGTGTGGGCGTGTTGAACATAGTCACCTATGGTGCAACACATTTGCCCATGTACACCAACATGACGCTAAAACGGAGCAGTGCAGCCACTGAACTCCCCCTCTGTGCCTAATGGACCCAATACGAGTGGGAACCGAGCCTCACGGTTCAACTGCAGTAGCTGTTGCTTCAACTTTATAGATTTTTGTGCTATATATTTAAAAAACCAACCCTGCTTTACCTGCTTCTTTCAGTAACCTTCTCTTGAGGATGGATTATATACAGAGGGCATATTGCATGCATTTTAGTTAACATGACATCAAAATGCAACCCAGCAGATAGGAACTGCATGAAGGTGATCACACATGCGCATCTTAGAAAAGCAAGAGCTTGCCAGGAACTGTTCATGAGCCCTGATAATCCATTGTAATTGCTGCAGAACTGAGGGAAGGATGAAGTATGTTACTCGCAGAAGAAAATGAACAGGCTACACAAAGTAGTTGTCACGTTTAACTGCTGTAACTTATCTTACGCTAATAACACGGTGTTTGCACAATTTGGCCCTTGTAAATGTATGAAAAATGTGTCTTCAGGGTAAAATAATTCACTATGTTAACCTGCCTTTAAAACCTGTCGTCATCAACATGATTAAGTGTCGCTGTGATCTTCCATAAGCTGTGCTACACAATTTTGGCCCATTTGAAATGCATCTGTTGCTTCTGGCCATAAACATACCTCCTACACAAAGCAGAGGAAAGCTTTGGCCAAATAGAAAATAATCTCACTAACCTTGGAGTGTAGTAACCTGCCTTTTATCATGCACGCATTCCAAATCTGCCCTCCAACCTCTCTGGTCTGCACCTCTCATGAGGTATATTGCAGAAGATAACCAGTGGCGTAGCTAAGGAGCTGTGGGCCCCGATGCAAGGTTTACAATGGGGTCCCCAAGCACTCTATACGTAACAATTAATACGCGCAACAAAACCTGCCAATGGCAACTACAGTGTCGGAGGTGCAAGAAGGGCATGGGGAACAGTTTGTTAATGATTACCACTAATCAAAGTATCTATAAAAGTGATTATTATGAGCACAGGACCAATAGAGAGCTAATACTGTAGTTGAGTAAAGGCCCTTCGGGGCCCCTCTGGTCCAAAGGCCTCGATGTGGTCGCAACCTCTGCAACCCCTATTACTACGCCCCTGAAGATAACAACATAACCTTTTGTGATTATATTTATGACATGTTCACACTTTGCTAAAGACATTTCTTATTTTGTATAGTTTTAATGTATATTTGTACTTTATTTATACAATTACAACCACATTTTTGTCACAGAAGCTGTAAATACTGTATAAGCACATTTGTTCACCCTGTAGGTAAAAGCATCCTGCCAAATCTTGCAAAGTATGTAAAAAAGTTGAATAGAAATGAGTAAAATATCCAAACAGCACTTCTAAAGTATTTAAACTTAGTACGTGCACAAATACATGCACCAAACATGTATGTGGGCACGATATAGATTAAAATTGATACATTCCATACATTTGCATTTCTGAAGTCAGTTATTCTAACTATTAGCTTTAATTGTATAACTGTTGTCCAGCAGGATTTCGTTGTATATCCTAATGATTTTCCTCATGAGATTTTGAATACATTTACCACGTTTTAAAATTTTAAAAGCGCTGTTTGGATATTTTACTCAGTTATATTACATGTTGTGGGAGCTATAGGGAGACTCCTCATCCAGATTCAGCTGCTGAATAATTAATGGCGCAACACTGTCTCTTTTATTTTATGTAAAAAAGTTGGATAAGTTGGATGAATCTTATTTCCATTTAAGGTTTAAAGTACACCTACAATGAGAGGTATATAGAGGTTGACAAAGTTATTTCCTGGCTGTAAACAATGCAAATTTCTTGGCTGTGCTGCTGACCCTCTGTCTCTAAAGGTGCGTACACACATGCGACTATAGTCGTTTGAAACGATCGTTCCCCGATCCTTTCAAACGACGATCGTTTGCAAAAAAGCAGCCAACGACCATGAAGTCTAACGGCGGACGAGCTAGATCGTTCAAAACGAATGATCTAGCTTGGCGGATTTTTCCCAACGACAATCGTTTGCAAAAGTAGTACATCGTTGGAAACGATCGTTCGTACTAGGCTTGACATGCGCATTTCACTATTTCTCCATGAAACTTTTCATTTTTATGCGCAGGCGCAATAGTTACTTTTACGTGATGTAACGTTCCTTCTAACGATCAGATCGTTACACACCTTTTAAAACTAACTTTACTTGGGTCGTTCTTTCATCAATTAAAAGTTCGTTCGTCGTTGACAACGAACGATCGTTGTCGCATGTGTGTACGTAGCATAATACTTTTTGTCATAGATCCTGAACAGTCATGCAGATCAGGTGTCTTTGACTGAAGACAGACTGAAATAGTAGCATACTTGTTTCAGGTGTGTGATTCAGACACTATTGCAGCCAAATAGATCAGTAAGGGCCCTTGCATACGGGCAGTTGAACTGTGTGCTCAGAAAGAAGTTGCCAGGCAGCAGTGAGCAGTTACCAGGCAGGCTTTTCACTGCCTATCAACTGCTCGCGTAAAAGGGCCCTAAGACTGCCAGGCAACTAGCATTGTGTAAAAGTACATAAATGTGGCACCCACCATATTTTTCTCACTTCGGGTGTACGTTAAGCAAGTCACGGTGATGCACTGCGTGTTTGCAGTTATTTGCATAGTCTCACGTGTTTCCCATATGCAGCATTTGCAAGATTAGAATTTCTCAGCTTAACTGCTATATGTACTTCCTTAAACAAATCTATGTTTTCTAAACACCCGCTGATATGAATGTCATAATCTGAAGTGCTCTTTCATACATACACATTTATCAACAGTTCATGCTCAGTTGTGTATGAATGCTTTCCAATCATTCCCTAATGTTTTTTTAGTTAACTTTGATTTCTCACTTTTTCAAAAACAGAAAGTTGATGTAATGATTTGCCTGTAACAGGCACAAGTACCACTTTCACTCACCAAATGTCGAGAACCAGTCAGTGATCTTCTATATCTAGATTTCAACCTTTTCAGAAATTGTACCACTTTTATCGCATGGAAATCTTCAAGTACCACCAGTGATTTCGCAAGGTGTCAACAACTCAATAAGTGAAAAAAAATGATAAAGTATGTACACTTATTATTAATTATTGTATTTATAAAGCGCCAACATATTACTCAGCGCTGGCCAATAATTAGGGATACATACAGTGTTAACCAATATTACACTTAATGGGAAATTTGTGCCTGTTTCTCTGACATTAATCTTTGCAGTCGTGGCTGCAGAATACACACTGATAGAATCAAGTCAGATTCCAGCTGAAGACCTTCTTTTCTTTAGTTTTTATACATGTCAATGAAAAAAACTCCTTCTCACACAAGTATGTGGAACCAAATTGCAGTAAAGCTACTGTTAGGTTTGCAGGGAAACCTGTTGACCGCACCACTGAGGCAAGGGTTTCCCAGAGCGCAGGGTCTAAGTGACCACGGGTCTTTACCCGTGCACCCCTAGTGGAGACGCTGGACTTCGCTGCCTAGTGGCCACCAGGTTGCACCCCTGGTTATCCCAACAGTGGTTTAGAGAACAGGCGACACTACAGTGTGGAGACTTAGAGAATGATTACCGTAGTCCAATAACAAGCCAGAGGTCGTGGGCAGGTAGCTGAGGATCGTAGACGAGAGACAGGCCAGAGGTCGAGGCAGGCGGAGAACAATCTTGATCGGTGAGGAAGGCCAGGAGTCGGGGCAGGCAGAAAGCAAGCGTAATCAGGAACAAGCCGAGGGTCAGGATACCGGAGGTCAGGAGTAGTCAATAGCAAGCCAAGTCAGGAAACCAGAAGTCAATCAGAGTAAGCACACCAGGAACGCTGGCAACACAGGAACTAGCTGAAATAAACTGTCAGCATGTGAGAATCCGCGTGGCTGCCTGTGCAGGCAGGCAGCCTTTTGACCACTGTTCTGGTCTGCATTCTGCAGGTCTCTGCAAGAGAGACCTTTTGTCAGTTGTGCAGCTTGCTGCTGAGGAATTTGCATACGTTTGTCATGCAGATTGCCTAGCCGCATCCCTTGTGGGCTTGCTCTATAAAGAGCTATGTTTCACACAGTAAGTTGCTGGTCATAAGAGTTAGTCCTGTGGAACACTCGCCTGGAGTGTCAGCCTTGCTCTTTGTTTGAAGATTAGCCTAGAGTAATTCCTGGGACTGCACTAGGCAGGTTTCCCTAGTGCAGTTAGGATTGCATATCTGTTTTGTTTGTCTGTTGCGATTGTCCTGTCCCAGCGGTGGTTGACAGGAAATCGTTCTGTGTGTCTGGGTGCTAACCGGAACAGCGGTTGTTACTGGTAGCCCCTTCTGATCTGTTTTCCTGGATCGCACTAGCATCTTGCGCTAGTGCTGTGGATCCTTTTGGTCTGCTACTCTGTACCTGGATCGCACTAGCATCTTGCGCTAGCGCTGTGGATCCTTCTGTTCTGTCTTCCTGTATTGCACTAGCCACTTTCGCTAGTGCTGTGGATCCTATCTCTCACTTGTTCATGTTTTCGTGTGTCTGTCTTGTCTGCTACGAACGCTTGCTGGAGGCTCAGTGAGGTAACCATTAAGCAAGCGCTCGCGTCCTCTGTTTCATGTTTGTCTGTCGGTGGTTAGTTAGGCGTGCTTGTCTCTGTTGTGCTTGTCACGTGGGGACCGCGCATAAACGCGTGCACTGTTGCGAATGAGTGCGGTGTTCGCGTTTAGCTAGCGTTTGTTATTTTCCATATCTCCTCACTGTATGATTTGCTGTGCCTTTGCTACTCTTGTGCTCTGCCTTGCTGTAGCCTTGTGTCACCTCTGGCAATCGCCTCTCTCGCGATTGCGTTCCTGCTTCCTATCTGCTGTTGTGTATGCACCGTCGCGGGTTGGCGACTAGTTTGGTGCACACACATACAATCTGTCGCTTTGCTCTCTCTCCTTCAGGGCTATCTTGCCCTGCGTTCCGTCCCTTCGTGCAATTCCTGTCTGGCGTGTGTGGCAGGGTAGAGGAGCTGTTCCTCCAGCTCCCCCTGTCGACAGGAATTTCCCTCTACAGGTGCATTGGACCTTTTGCTGGGTTCCCGCAAATTATACGCTTGTGGAGGATTTCCGCAGTGTCAGCGCACGTCTTGTGCGCTGATCACGGAGAGAATTCCACAATCGTTACACAGCACTTACTGCAGGGTGGAAGAGGCTTTTATAGGGGAAATCCCGTTTGGGCGCGAGATGCGCTGATGCGTACAAATGTCCGCAATAGGAACGCGGACGCGTCCAGTACTGGGACTGTATCGTGCACGCGTATGTCTGGACGCAATAGCCCGTCGGGTCCACCCAGGAAGTAGACAGCAGAGCCGACATGCACCACAGGAACCCGGACGCCGCGGCCCAGCACGGTGAGTCTGACATTGCCCCCCCCCATGGGCAGCCTCCGGATGCCCATTGGCCCAGGCTTTTCAGGATGTAACCGATGGAAATCCCTGATCAGTCTAGGGGAATGTACATTGGTTGCAGGTTCCCAGGAACTTTCCTCGATACCATAGCCTTTCCATTTGATCAGATATTGTAAAGATCTGCCCCGATTTCTACAATCTAAAATCTTCTCCACTTCAAACTCTTCGGAACCATCCACATTTATAGGAGGAGGAGGTTGAAGAGATTTATTCTGAAAAGGATCTGCAAAAAATCTTTTGAAACAAGATACGTGAAATACCGGGTGCACCCTAATGGAGTCAGGTAATTGTAATTTAAAGGCAACCGAACTAATCTGTTGAAGAATTGGGTAGGGACCAATGAATTTAGGACCAAGTTTCTTTGATGGACAATGCAGTTTCAAATTAGTTGTAGAGAGCTATACCATATCACCTACTTTAAAATCAGGACTTTGTCTCCTCTTTTTATCTGCTGTGAGCTTCATCTGTCTCTGAGATTGGCTTAACACGTCTTGTAGGATACTAAAATTCTGCACCAGGTCTGCTAATCTTTCCTGTATACTTGGAACTGTGGAACCGGCACGTAAATTTGGTAAAGAAGCTGGATGGAAAGCGTAGTTGGCATAAAAAGGAGTCTGCTTTGTCGAGGCGTGTATGGAATTATTGTAAGCGAATTCTGCTGAAAAAATGAAAAATGACCAATCTTCTTGAGAAGCAGATGTAAAGCAGCGTAAGTATTGTTCTAATGTCTGATTAGTTCTCTCAGATTGCCCGTTAGACTGTGGATGATAACCAGAGGTGAACGATAATGAGATCTTGAGTTTCTTGGCAAGCTCCTTCCAAAACTTAGAGGTAAACTGAACTCCACGATCTGATGCAATGTCCGAAGGTAGTCCATGAAGACGAACAACTTCTCTTAAAAAATAGTCAGCAGTGGTACTGGCATTAGGGACTCCTTTCAAGGGAATAAAATGTGCCATTTTTGTGAACCGATCCACTACTACAAAGATTGTTGTAAATCCATTGGAGAGAGGTAGGTCTGTAATAAAGTCCATAGTAATCATTTCCCAGGGACGGGAAGGTATCGGTAAAGGGGTAAGAAGACCCCATGGAAGCTGTTGTGGTCTTTTAGAACGGGCACAGATGGTACATGAACTCACAAAGTCTCTACAATCCTTTCTTAATTCTTCCCACCAAAAGTTCTGCTGCAGCAATTTTAAAGTTTTAGTTACTCCAAAGTGACCAGCTAGCGGATTCTCATGACAAAGTTGTAACACCGGGACTCGAAGTTCTTTGGGGACCACAATCTTTTCAGAGTTGAGTAACAGACCATCCTTATATTGGAAGGTGTCTGGGATTGGATCAGGATTCTTAGAGACCACCTCCTTTATCTGCTCAAGTAAATCGGGTTGGATCATCAAGAAATGCTGAGGTGAAAGGATGGTATCATTATTGTCCAAATCCACTTGTTCATCAGGAAACATTCGAGATAGGGCATCTGCTTTGGTATTCTTGCTACCTGGTCTAAAGGTTAAGTGAAAATGGAAGCGAGCAAAGAACAGTGCCCAGCGAGCTTGACGGGGCCGCAGACGTTTCGCAGTTCTTAGGTACTCGAGGTTTCTGTGGTCGGTAAAGATGATAAAAGGTTCCGAAACTCCCTCCAACAAATAATGCCACTCTTCTAAGGCTGCTTTAATGGCCAATAACTCTATCGGCCACATCGTAATTCCTTTCTGATAGACTCAGCTTCCTGGAGAAGAATGCGACTGGATAAAGTAAGTCTTTAGGGCCATAGCGTTGTGAAAGCACAGCTCCAATTGCGTTCTCAGATGTGTCTACTTCAAGGATAAATTGACGAGATGGATCTGGATGTTTCAGAATGGATGCAGAAGTAAATACATTTTTTAACTTTTCAAAGGCTGTCTGTGCTTCAGGAGACCATTGGAACTTGAACCTGGTGCTGGTTAATTTAGTGATAGGTGCCACCACTGCCGAGAAGTCTTTAATGAATCGTCTGTAAAAGTTGGCGAAGCCGATGAAGCGTTGCACTGCCTTTCTATCCTGCGGAACAGGCCAGTCAAGGATGGCTGAAACCTTACTCTTGTCCATCTCGATTCCATCTGACGAGATTTGGAAACCCAGAAATTGTATATTCTTCTTCTCGAATTCACATTTCTCTAATTTAGCGTAAAGATTATGTGTTCTCAAACAACTCAATACTTTCTTTACATGCTTTCTATGTTCTTCAAGGTTAGCAGAAAATATCAGTATGTCATCCAAGTAGACCGCCATAAATAAATCAAGATAGTCTCTGAATATGTCATTGACAAAATGCTGGAAAGTAGCGAGGGCATTGCACAGTCCAAACGGCATGACTAGATATTCAAAGTGGCCGTAGCGTGAACGGAATGCAGTCTTCCATTCATCTCCTTGCCTGATGTGGATGAGATTGTAGGCTCCTCGGAGATCTAATTTTGTGAAGATTTTAGCAGTTCTCAATCTTTGGAATAGATCAGGTAGCAAAGGAAGAGGATACCTGTTCTTCACAGTTATCTTATTCATTTCTCTGTAGTCCACACAGGGTCTTAAGGAACCATCTTTTTTTTCTACAAAGAAAATGCCTGCACCAGCGGGAGAAGTAGAGGGGCGTATGAATCCTTTGACCAAGTTTTCTTCAATATACTGTTTAAGTGTGAGATTCAGGCTCGGATAGGGGAAAAGTTCTTCCAAAAGGAATTTCAGCTCCTGGATAAAGTTCAATTGGGCAATCATAGATTCTGTGGGGAGGAAGACTGTCAGCAGACTTTTTGTCGAAGACATCTCCGAAATCTCGATATTCTGGTGGAAGAAGGGTCTCCTTTTCAGGGCTGAGGCAGAACAGACGGCCCACTTCAGGAAGACAGAAACGTTGACAATATGATGAGGAAAAACTGACAGTCCTTGAACACCAATTGATGAGTGGGTTATGAGCCTGCAGCCAAGGGATACCTAAGATAATGGGAAACGGGCGATGGTAGCAGATCAAAGGTCAGATACTCCTGATGACCTCCAGAAGCGATTACCAGTAAAGGATAGGTCTCCTGAGTGACTGGACCAGAGATGATTGATGAACCGTCTGCTAATTGAATGGGCACGGGTTTGGTCTTCTTGCGAGTAGGAAGATTAAGTTGTTGTGCCAAGTGTAGATCCAGAAAACAAGAACATGCTCCAGAGTCAAGGATAGCTTCTATTTTCGTAGTTCCTCCTGGAACCTGTAATAAAAGAGACAGGGGCGTAACAATAGGCCCTGCAGCGCCTGCGCCCGTGGGGGGGCCCGGCCCCCCCTGGGGCCCGCTCGGGGCCGTTTTTGGGGGGCTGGAGGGGTGGCAGCATGAGGGGAAAGCCTTGCCCACAGTCGGCGGGGAGAGGGGAAGTTCCCCCCTCTCCCTCACCTCGGGGCTCTCCCCTCTGCGCCCCCCTCCAGCTAGTGAATGTGTGTGGGCAGCGGGCAGCAGCGGGCAGATACATACCTTCTTCCTTGCGTTCCATCGCCGCCTTCTCGCTCTAGCGGCTGACGTCACTTCCGGAAGCGGCGATGGAACGCAAGGAAGAAGGTATGTATCCCTCCGCCGCTGCTGCCCGCTGCCCACACACATTCACTAGCTGGAGGGGGGAGCAGAGGGGAGAGCCCCGAGGTGAGGGAGAGGGGGGAACTTCCCCTCTCCCCGCCGACTGTGGGCAAGGCTTTCCCCTCATGCTGCCACCCCTCCAGCCCCCAAAAACCGGCCACGAGCGGGCCCCGGGGGGGGGGGGGGGGGGGGGGGCCGCTCTGAAATTCTGCAGGGGGATTTTCAGGTGTCTGCTGCCCACATTACGATTTTCAGGTGTCTGCTGCCCATATTATGATTTTCTGGTGTCTGCTGCCCACATTACGATTTTCAGGTGCCTGCTGCCCACATTAAGATTTTCAGGTGTCTGCTGCCCACATTACGATTTTCTGGTGTCTGCTGCCCACATTACGATTTTCAGGTGTCTGCTGCCCACATTATGATTTTCTGGTGTCTGCTGCCCACATTGCGATTTTCTGGTGTCTGCTGCCCACATTACGATTTTCTGGTGTCTGCTGCCCACATTGCGATTTTCAGGTGTCTGCTGCCCACATTACGATTTTCTGGTCACTGCTGCCCACATTGCGATTTTCAGGTGTCTGCTGCCCACATTACGATTTTCAGGTGTCTGCTGCCCACATTACGATTTTCAGGTGTCTGCTGCCCACATTGCGATTTTCAGGTGTCTGCTGCCCACATTACGATTTTCAGGTGCCTGCTGCCCACATTACGATTTTCAGGTGTCTGCTGCCCACATTATGATTTTCAGGTGTCTGCTGCCCACATTACGATTTTCAGGTGTCTGCTGCCCATATTATGATTTTCTGGTGTCTGCTGCCCACATTACGATTTTCAGGTGTCTGCTGCCCACATTGCGATTTTCTGGTGTCTGCTGCCCACATTACGATTTTCTGGTGTATGCTGCCCACATTAGTATTTTCTGGTGACTGCTGCCCACATTGCGATTTTCTGGTGACTGTTGCCCACATTGCGATTTTCTGGTGACTGCTGCCCACATTGCGATTTTCTGGTGACTGCTGCCCACATAAGGATTTTCTGGTGACTGCTGCCCACATTAGGATTTTCTGGTGTGTGCTGCCCACATTATGATATTCTGGTGACTGACTGCTGCCCACATTAGGATTTTCTGGTGACTGCTGCCCACATTACGATATTCTGGTGACTGCTGCCCACATTAGGATTTTCTGGTGACTGATGCCCACATTGCGATTTTCTGGTGACTGCTGCCCACATGGCGATTTTCTGGTGACTGCTGCCCACATGGCGATTTTCTGGTGACTGCTGCCCACATTGCGATTTTCTGGTGAACTCTGCCCACATTACGATTTTCTGTCCCACATTACGATATTCTGGTGAACGCTGCCCACATTACGATTGTCTGGTGAATGCTGTCCACATTACAATTTTCTGGTGACTGCTGCTCACGTTACGATTTTCTGGTGACTGGTGCCCACATTAGGATTTTCTGGTGACTGATGCCCACATTGCGATTTTCTGGTGACTGCTGCCCACATGGCGATTTTCTGGTGACTGCTGCCCACATGGCGATTTTCTGGTGACTGCTGCCCACATTGCGATTTTCTGGTGAACTCTGCCCACATTACGATTTTCTGTCCCACATTACGATATTCTGGTGAACGCTGCCCACATTACGATTGTCTGGTGAATGCTGTCCACATTACAATTTTCTGGTGACTGCTGCTCACGTTACGATTTTCTGGTGACTGGTGCCCACATTACGATTTTCTGGTGAACTCTGCCCACATTATGATTTTCTGGTGAACTCTGCCCACATTATGATTTTCTGGTGAACGCTGCCCACATTACGATTTTCTGGTGAAAGCTGTCCACGTTACAATTTTCTGGTGACTGGTGCCCACATTACGATTTTCTGGTGAACTCTGCCCACATTATGATTTTCTAAAGGCCCACATTACGATTTTCTGGTGAACTCTGCCCACATTACGATTTTCTAGCCCACATTACGATTGTCTGGTAAAATGCTGCCCACTTTACAATTCATTTACAGTGAAACGCCGCCCTATTATGATTATTTGGCACCTATGGGGGGGGGGGGCCCATCCAAATATTCGCAGGGGGGCCCAGTGATTTCTAGTTACGCCCCTGTATAGACACATGAGCTGAGGAAGGCTGGGCGAATTCCAGGGGTTGATCAATTGAGCTTTCAGATCTACCTTTAGGTCTGGATGGGCAATTCTGGTGATAATGTCCGGAAAGTCCACAGTACATACACAGAATCAAAGAACGTCGACGTTGTCGTTCATCCTCAGAGAGAGGTCCTCTGGCCAGACCAAGCTGCATAGGTTCTGGTTCCTCAGTACTGTTATCACTGGAAGCAGCATGGGTGGTGGAAGATGTTACAACGGGTGAAGAGGTTGGAAACCATGAAGAACGTACAAATCCAGCTCATTCATGTCTTCGTTCACGGAGACGTCGATCAATCTGGATTGATAACTGAATTAATTCTTTCAACGTCTCAGGAACCCCGACCCTGGCTAGTTCGTCCTTGAGTTGGTCGCACAGTCCAAGGCGGAATTGAAATCTCAAGGCAGAGTCATTCCAAGATGTATCCCCACTCCATCTGCGAAATTCAGACACATAATCCTCGACCGGCCGTCGACCCTGGCGGAGGTTCTGTAATGCTATTTCAGCAGAGGCGGTACGACCTGGGTCGTCATATATTTCGGCTAAAGCCTCAAACAGGGAAGAGACTGAGTCCAGGATCGGATCACGATTCTCCCGAAGACGTAAGGCCCATGACTGTGGTTCTCCCTGAAGTAAGGAGATGATAGTTCCGACCTTGGCTATATCCATAGCATAAGTGCGAGGTTGAAGTTCAAACAACATTAAACAAGCCTCTTTGAAGGTTCTAAACTTGCTTCTATCTCCAGCAAAGCGATCAGGCAAGGATATTCTTGGTTCCAGAGCAGGAGCATTAATTGTCACATTAGCAGGGGCAGATAGAGCAGGAGCAGCTGTACTGGAAGCGGAGATATTCCAGAGTTGGCCTTGAATTTGGTGATATCCGGCCTGTACTTCTTGAACAGAGATTTGTAGGTCCGAAATCATCTTGCACAAAACATCCATGTCAGCGGTTGCTCCAGTAGTGTCCATACTGGCTGACAGTTACTGTTAGGTTTGCAGGGAAACCTGTTGACCGCACCACTGAGGCAAGGGTTTCCCAGAGCGCAGGGTCTAAGTGACCACGGGTCTTCACCCGCACCCCCCTAGTGGAGACGCTGGACTTCGCTGCCTAGTGCCCACCAGGTTGCACCCCAGGTTACCCCAACAGTGGTTTAGAGAACAGGCGACACTACAGTGTGGAGACTTAGAGAATGATTACCGTAGTCCAATAACAAGCCAGAGGTCGTGGGCAGGTAGCTGAGGATCGTAGACGAGAGACAGGCCAGAGGTCGAGGCAGGCGGAGAACAATCTTGATCAGTGAGGAAGGCCAGGAGTCGGGGCAGGCAGAAAGCAAGCGTAATCAGGAACAAGCCGAGGGTCAGGATACCGGAGGTCAGGAGTAGTCAATAGCAAGCCAAGTCAGGAAACCAGAAGTCAATCAGAGTAAGCACACCAGGAACGCTGGCAACACAGGAACTAGCTGAAATGAACTGTCAGCACTTACTGCAGGGCGGAAGAGGCTTTTATAGGGGAAATCCCGTTTGGGCGCGAGATTTGAATCTTGCGCATGCGCTGATGCGTACAAACGTCCGCAATAGGAACGTGGACGCGTCCAGTACTGGGACTGTATCGTGCACGCGTACGTCTGGACGCAATAGCCCGTCGGGTCCACCCAGGAAGTAGACAGCAGAGCCGACGTGCACCACGGGAACCCGGACGCCGCGGCCCAGCACGGTGAGACTGACAGCTACAATAGCTTTCCTCCCACTTCTGGGTGCAAATCTCTCTCTAATCAGATTCAATTAAAGATAAACCTGTCTCTGTCGAATCTGCCCACAATCTTCTGATGTATGGCTGCCTTATGCTGGATACACATGGTGCGTTCCCGCACTCGATTTCCCGCTCGATTCCCGTCGATTCGTTTATTTCCAACATGTCCGATTTTCATTTTGATGGATCGTTAGGTCGAATTGGCATACTTTACATGCGAATCGACCTAACGATCCATCGAAATGAAAATCGGACATGTTGGAAATAAACGAATCGACGGGAATCAAGCGGGAAATCGAGTACGGGAACGCACCGTGTGTATCCAGCATTAAGAAGTCCACCATTCGATGAATATCTAAATAGAGCAGCCCCCCTCCTCTGTTGTGCAGAGCAGTCACCCATCCTAGCACTGCATATGTAAACTCTGATAAAGATGACAGTGGTAGTAAAAAAATAAATAATAAAAATCTATGTGTCATTACTAACTTCCTTCTGCCTACTTAAGGGGATCGCAAAAAAGTCAAACTTTGAGGGTTCCTTTAACAGTATATTTTTGGGATGTGGGAGGAAACTGGAGTGAACGCAGGAAACCAACACAGACACAGGGAGAACATACAAACTCTGTGCAGATAGAGTCCCGGTTGGGATTCAAACTGGTCACTCAATGCATGTTAACCTCCACATTGAATTGTATTCCATCCATACACATATATACGTACGTGCATGCATGGTTTTGCTACACCAAGTGCTGGATATATGCTGTACCAAAGTAAAAAAAACAAGGGTACTTGTGTGCTAGCTAGTGATTAGTTCAGGTAATATCAAATAAAAAAATATGTAGCAAGAACTATCAAAAATATTGAGGCAGGACACACACACGTACACACACACACACACGTACACACACACACACACACACACACACACACACACACACACACACACACACACACACACACACACACACACACACACACACACACACGTACACACGTACACACACACACACACACACACACACACACACACACACACACACTCTGAGGGGTAATAGTAAAAAAAAGCAGATCACACACAGGGATTTCTAAGGGGGGATTCCTGAAAGGTTTCTCAGCAAGTTACACACTACTACGCATGCGCTGGCGCAGCATTTGCCCACAAACTACACACGATGCACTGCGTTTGCCTGCAAAATACATATGCTGCACTGCGTGTGCCTGCAAAATACACAGGGTGCCCCCTCAGTAGAGGTTTTCATCTTCCATATATCCCTATATACATTATCCCCAATATACACCCCTATATACATATCTTTTCACAGTGCATCTGCCCTGCAACTTCATACCGCAGTGCACCGACTACAATGTAGATTCTAAAGCCCTGATCTAGAACTAGGTCACAGAATAAGAATGAATTGTTTGTATAAACATGGTGGAATACTGATCATGGTTGCTTTTTGGATTTGCCTTGGAATCAGGTCCAACCGGGAAAAATATGCATTTTCTAAAATTTTCCAAATATACTTAACATTCCCAAATATAGAAATTGTTCCCCATTACCTTGCAGCCTTCCTCGATGTCGGGGCACTCATGAACAAGCCCTTCCTGATGCACGATATGCCAATAGGCTAGCCAGAGAAAGGAAGGAACACTCCTGGTGACCTCGCTGCTCTCATCCTATTGCTCTCCCTCACTTTTCCTTATCTTCCTGCAGCCCCCCTCCCAGACACTTTATTCTTTTTCATCTCCCTCCCCCAGGGGAGGACTGGGACCTTTAGGCCTGGGGGGAAAACACAAACTAGAGGCCCTTTATCATGGCAGTCCCAGCCCAAATGACATCACACATGCACCTCACTTTGTATATGCCAGTAGTCACATGGGGCACCCATGCGGAAATATAGCAAGAACACCCGAGGGACAGTGTGACACACTTATGTCCTTTCCTTCACCACCATCTCTACTAATCCCTCAAATATGTCCCTCTCCCATCTCTGATATTCCCCTCCCTCTTTACCAGACCACCATCTACTTCAGTCAGATAACTTCACTATAGTATGAAACCCTAAAGGCCACATACATACTTAGTACTGACAGGTGGAAAAGCCATTATGATTCAATCGTAGTGAAAGAATCTGTCAGTAACAATTGATGCATGTATGGCCAGCTTTAGGTTAGGATAACTAATAAGACTGGAGAGAGAAGGTGAAGCAGTTGGTTAGAAACTAGGAGCTCCATAGCAGCAATAATATGCTGTGTAAACTAATTTGGGGCTCCGGTGATCGACCGTGAATTACATCTCCCTCCGAGTTGCGATGAGTCGGAGGGATAATAGTAGCGGCAGCAGGGAGAGCCGTCATTCGGCTCACCCTGCTCTGAACTCACCAGCGGTGTACTATTACTTATGTGGAGGAACAGTGAGGAGAGAGGGGAGAAAAGCTGAGAGGGAAGAAGACCAGGATTACACTTTAATTTAGATTTCCTGTATGACAAGAAGACACAGGCCTCAATTCACGGAGCTTTATCAAACACTTTATCAAACGTTTGATAATTTACCTCATGGGTAAAATCTAATTTTGAATTCACTAAGGTGTTATATATTTATTGAATGTTTTACCGATAAAACGTTCAATAAATATATAACACCTTAGTGAATTCAAAATTAGATTTTACCCATGAGGTAAATTATCAAACGTTTGATAAAGTGTTTGATAAAGCTCCGTGAATTGAAGCCACAGACACCCAGCACTAGGTAAAGAGGGAAACAAAGGGAGGGCTGGTGCACACCAAGTGTTTCGGAGCATTTTTCAAATTGACAATGATTTGAAAAGCGCTTGGCTAATGTTACTCTATGATGGTGTCCCCACAGCAGCGTTGTGATTTTTCCAATATCATAAACACGCTGCATGTAGCATTTTTTTGGGAGGGGAGCAATTCATTCACAAATCACTCTGAAAATTGCTTCACAAAATCGCACTCGCAGATTGCTAGTGATTGCTATTGCAATTTTGGCGAGCACTAGCCCAGAGAAAGGAGTGGAGAGACTGAGAATAGCCGGAGATGGAGCAGAGAGGTTATGTGTATTCCAGTTCCACATCACACAGAGGCTACTTGCTTGTAATATGACTTCTGTCCCTGCCAGTCTCTTACACAAGCTGCCAGCACCCCTTCTGGAGTCTAGGGACTGTCAAAAACTTTTCAAACTGTTTAACACCTTATCCGCACATGCAGTCATTATAACAACGAGGAGAGACTAGACAAATGTTTTCCCATAGACCCTCAAGTCAAGCTCTGCTCTGCATCATGCTGTGTATATTTACCAGCTTGCCCCTTCTCTAATTGCTCTGTAATTGCACTTTTATCAGCCAGGCTAGTAATTCACATTGTCTTAACAAAACTGAATTCAACAGGCACTGGACTGGCCCTAAATCACTTTTCCCTTTGATCTCCCTACAACCAGCAGACACTATCTTTTCATCTCCCCAGAGCGTACCACCTGGCCAGATGCAAAGTTCCACAAGTGGTACGGTGCCATAGGTTGAAAAGCACTGTTCTAGATCATAGAACATAACTGAACTGTAAGTCTCTGATTAGCTGGTAGCAATCATGTGATCACGTCTCACTTCTGCATATTGTGCAAGCTAAAACAAAAAGCAGAAGTGAGACAAGATCACGTGAGAGAGACCGCCAGCCAAGAGATTTAAAAATTAATCTCCTGATCAAATGGATTGCATGTTTTTCAGTTAATTCTCCTCAGAAGAATTTCTGTACAATAAATTGATCATCTATAAAATTAATTTCCTGTTCAATAGATACAGCCACTTCCAGGTTACAGAAGTTTCAACCTCTTCTCATAAGACACAACCTAATCTCCCTACTACAATCAATAAACTATTTTTTTTTTTTTTTTAAATGACTTAGGGGTGTGACTTCACTTGCTATGACCAAGCAAGCAGTGACTGATTAGACCTTTTGGTCATTTCCTCAGTACAGTACTACAGAGATCCAGCCTTCCCACTTGACGTATTTTACAATATGACCACAAGGAGAAACACCTCTCCCCGACTTCAGGGAGAAGCTGTTTGCTTAATTCAGAGAGCTGCCTGGCGGGAGGCCAGGCAAATGGTATTGTTTAAAGGTACATAAATATGTCAGCCTCCATAACCCTTCTCACTGCAGGGTCTCAAAAAATGGTAACTGATATAATTGTGTTCCAAGTCCATAATTTTAATCCATTTTACAACTTAAAGTGGTAAATGAAAGGACTTGCATGCACCAAATCTCTTCAATAACAAGTGTTATGCCTGCTACACACAATGCAATTTTCTGTCCAATTGATGGTCAAATCGATTATTTCTGACAGGTCCGATCTGATTTCCAATCGTTTTTCTGATTGATTTTGCATAAAAGTGATCAGAAAATTGATCAGAAAAACTATCTGAAATCACATCTGACCTGTTGGAAATATCGATTACCAATATCCTGTAGCTTTACATGTTAAGAAGGGTATTCAGTACTACATTTTTTATCTTTTTATAAATGATCTGTCTAATCATAAAAGCTGCTATGCTGCACTGCAGAACCCTCCTTCCTCCTCCATGCCTGGTTGTTCACCCACTAGAAATTGCTCCTCCCCCTTTTATTATGGCCAGTCACCAACTCAAACCTCCTCCCACTTACAACTTTCACTACCTTAGCTGAACAGCGCCAGATTTTTTTCCCCCCCAAGAAAAAGCTTTATTTATTAAAAAAATTAAAAACAATGAGCATCATTTGCAAATGGACTTAAACACATACAAGCATCTGAATAGTTAGAGGAGTAGGAACACAATCTGTACAACATACATCAACAAATGTACATCTGCTGACATACTAAAAGCAGTAGCAGTGTAATCTCAACAAGTCATCTAAGACTAGGTTCACATCGACATGCATAAAAGCCATTGCCAACATACATCATAAAGTTATCTCTGATGTTGAAAACTAACTATGCTCCAAGCACCACTGAAAGAGACACTGAAGTGAAAAAAAAATGATGATATAATGATTTGTATGTGTAGTACAGCTAAAAAATAAAACATTAGGAGCAGAGACATAAGTCTAATATTGTTTCCAGTACAGAAAGAGTTAAGAAACTCCAGTTATTATCTATGCAAAAGAGCCATTGAGCTCTGCGACTTTCAAAGTCGCAGAGAGCTCTGTCTTCTTAAGCTTGTTATCTCAACTATCAGTCATAGTATTTTCTTTTTCTCTGCAGAGGAAAGGCCAATAGTTCACTGCTCTGTAAAATCATTTAGAATGCTGAGTAGTGTGTAGACTGCAAATATTAGAGAATGATGCAGTTATAAAAAACACTATATAATTAAAAATAAAAATATGAGAATATTGTCTTTGCTACTAATGTTCTAGTAATTATCCGTACTACACAACCAATTCATTATATCATAATTTTGTTTCTGCTTCAGTGTCTCTTGAAGGCAGGCCTCAGTGAGACCCAGAACTTTCTCAGGATATATTTGAGCCCAGAATTGTCCTGACAATCTGTGCATGTGGCCCTCCAGAAAGAAGGGGGTTGGATGAGAAACTAAAACTAGACTATAGAGGAATGGGAGAGAAACAAAAAGAAAAAATTAAAGAGAATGAAAGAAAAGAGAGGAATAATCATGAAGAAGCAAAGATCATAAGTCTTGATTATCCAGATTCTAAGAGGTACGGATAACCAGCAGTGCTCTGAAATTCTGCCCAACATGCCCAAGTGAATACAAATTTTTCATTTTTGTGTAATTTGGTGAGCCTCAAGTTGTCCATTTCTTAAATGTGGTTTATGCAATGAATCCAGTCTTTCACCTTAGGAGGAGAGGATGCTTTCCAAAACCACGGTATAATTGACCTAGCAACATTGATTAAGTGTATTATGAAGTTATTTTTGTAAGCTTTACCTGAAAGAGGATTGGAGTGGAGAAGATAAGTCTACATCGTAAAGGAGACTGAAATACCTGAGCACTTTCTGGCCCAGTAGTGAATATCCTACCAGAATGGAGTTATCCTTGGGAACAGCGCCTTTCTTTAGTAATCTAAAGCACACCTCACTGCCTGTGCCCTGGATCCTATTCCCTCAAATCTTATCCCTCATATCTTATCCCTCAGTTCTTCTCATTAAAGCTAATGGAAATCACGTAAAAAAAAAAATGAAGCAGATACTTACCTAAGGAGAGGGAAGGCTCTGGGTCCTATAGAGCATTCTGCTTCTCTCCCAGGTCCCTTGTTGCTGTGGCAGCTCCTCTGTTTGAATCCCCTACTGAGGGGGAGTTCGGAAGTCTTCGGGAACCAAGTGCTCCCGAAGATGGGTGGCTCTGTACTGCGCCTGCGTGATCACACGAGAGAGTGTGATCACGCAGTACGGAGCCACTCGTCTTCGGGAGCACTCAGACTCCCCGAAGACTGCCGACGTCTCCTTCGGTGGCGGAAAGCAGTATTTGACTAATTTAGTCAAATACTGCTTCTGGGAAGGCCAGCACTGGAAAGAGGGAACCGTGAGAGGAGTGGGAAGGCTCTATAGGACCCAGAGCCTTCTCTCTCCTTACGTAGGTATCTGGTTAATTTTTTTTATAGCGGTTCCCATTTATTTTAACTATGCTTTTTAACCTCTCTATCTCTATTGGCACAGACAAGAGCGGCATGTGAGTGCCATAGTTTTATACTGCAATAGAGAGGCATATTATATCAAATTTCTGCTGAGATCTAGTCTAAGAGCCAGTGAGGCAATGAGTCAAGGTGGTAGAAAATCAATATCAAGTAGGTATTTTTTTTCATGTCTAGATATTGTACCTAAAATAACTGTATAATGAATGTTTATGAACTATCAGTTTGAATCTCTGAATGACTGTGCATGTGGAGTTTTTACTTTTCAGTGTTTACAGGTTTCCTTTCAGTTTATAAATAACACAAGACTGAGTGGGGGAACATCTTTTTGTTGTGCTAGGCTTACCCTTATGTTTGCAGCAATGGAATGTTTTTCATTGCTATTACTTAATATTGCCATTTGTGATAATAAACATATGGCCACAAAGGAATTTATCTTCCTTTCTTCTGCATTACAAATTATGCCCCAAGGGTTTTTTTCCCCTAAATTAGACTTTTAAACAAAGACTCACGCAACCCCGCTTTTGCAATGGCTTTTATTGTGGTATTTATAAATATTTTGGTTTGCCCTTCCTACAGTCCTGTAACCCAATTATTCCCTTATGCTCATTAACCCCTCATGTGCAGAGGGAGAGTTTAGAATGAATTTTATATGCCCCCACTACCATCTATATAGAAAGGACAACTTTTTTGTTTGTTCTTCAGAGAACTTTGATTAAGAAAATTGAACCACAGATTTATGTTGAACAATGTCGGCTTTGTTGCTTTTCACTGTAAGGCTTTAAAAAGCCTTTGCTATTTACAGTAACAGAACTTACAGTAAGTCAGCAGTGCACGTTTATTGCTGAAGTCTTGAAACCACATAGTTTGTATTGTAAGCACACAGAGTATAGCACTGACTTGCTTTCATAATGTATGGTATGTTAATAGCTAGAAATATTTTGCTGGTGTAAGCTACAGTTACAAAGTTCTGCAAATGGAATGCTGCAAGATTATTTTATGTCCTTTATAATGCTAATATAATAACACCAAGCTAAAAGCAACTTTATTCTGTAACTTCTTGCTAAGCAGAATGGCAACATATAACTCTACCTTGCAATATAACTACCCAGCACAGCAATGGCAATGCCTTCCAATCCATAGTATCCTCTCCAGTACCGTGGAACCTTCTGGAATGTTGAATCTAAATGTTCACAATTTATCTCTTCTGCATGTGTATACATACTGTATATATATATATATATATATATATATATATATATATATATATATATATATATATATATATATATATATATACGGTGGCTTGCAAAAGTATTCAGCCCCCTTGAAGTTTTCCACATTTTGTCACATTACTGCCACAAACATGGGTCAATTTTATTGGAATTCCACATGAAAGACCAATACAAATTGGTGTAAACGTGAGAAGTGGAACAAAAATCATACATCATTCCAAACATTTTTTACAAATAACTGCAAAGTGAGGTGTGCGTAATTATTCAGCCTCCTGAGTCAATACTTTGTAGAACCACCTTTTGCTGCAATTACAGCTGCCAGTCTTTTAGGGTATGTCTCTACCAGCTTTGCGCATCTAGAGACTGAAATCCTTGCCCATTCTTCATTGCAAAACAGCTCCAGCTCAGTCAGATTAGATGGACAGCATTTGTGAACAGCAGTTTTCAGATCTTGCCACAGATTCTCGATTGGATTTAGATCTGGACTTTGACTGGGCCATTCTAACACATGGATATGTTTTGTTTTAAACCATTCCACTGTTGCCCTGGCTTTATGTTTAGGGTCGTTGTCCTGCTGGAAGGTGAACCTTCACCCCAGTCTCAAGTCTTTTGCAGACTCCAAGAGGTTTTCTTCCAAGATTGCCCTATATTTGGCTCCATCCATCTTCCCATCAACTCTGACCAGCTTCCCTGTCCCTGCTAAAGAGAAGCACCCCCAGAGCATGATGCTGCCACCACCATATTTGACAGTGGGGATGGTGTGTTCTGAGTGATGTGCAGTGTTAGTTTTCTGCCACACATAGTGTTTTGCATTTTGGCCAAAAAGTTCAATTTTGGTCTCATCTGACCAGAGCACCTTCTTCCACATGTTTGCTGTGTCCCCCACATGGCTTGTGGCAAACTAAAAACGGGACTTCTTATGCTTTTCTGTTAACAATGGCTTTCTTCTTGTCACTCTTCCATAAGAGCCAACTTTTTGCAGTGCATGACTAATAGTTGTCCTATGGACAGATTCCCCCACCCAGGCCCGTTTCTTGGGCCGTGCGGGGCGTGGGAGGGGGGCGGTGTAATGGAGGGGGGAGCCAGCCCCGCGGGGAGGGCAGCCCGACCTCTCCCTTCCTCTCCTCTCCCGGGCCGCTTATACGATGATACACACGCTGCTTCCGGCTAAACAGGAAGCAGCGTGTGTATCATCGTATAGGCAGCAGAGAGGAAGAGACCGGCGGCGAGAGAGCAGCGCTTGGAACGCAGGGAGGTATGTTGTATACAGCACTCCCTGCGCATTACTCTGCAGTCTGGAGGGGGGAGCACGGAGGGCGGCCCGGGAGAGGAGAGGAAGGGAGAGGTCGGGTTGCCCTCCCCGTGGGGCCTGCTCCCCCCTCCATTATAGGGGGGCAGCTACCTATCTAACCTATACTGGGGGGCACCTACCTAATCTAACCTACGCTGGAGGGCACCTACCTATCTAACCTATACTGAGGGGCAGCTACCTATCTAACCTATACTGGGGGCACCTACCTAATCTAACTTACGCTGGGGGGCAGCTACCTATCTAGCCTATACTGGGGGGCACCTACCTAATCTAACATACACTGGGGGGCACCTACCTAATCTAACCTACACTGGGGGGCAGCTACCTATCTAACCTACACTGGGGGGCAGCTACCTATCTAACCTATACTGGAGGGCACCTACCTAATCTAACCTATACTGGGGGCAGCTACCAATACTGACCTACACTGGGGGGCAGCTACCTAATCTAACCTATACTTGAGGGCACCTACCTAATCTAACATACACTGGGGGACACCTACCTAATCTAACATACACTGGGGGGCAGCTACCTATCTAACCTACACTGGGGGGCAGCTACCTATCTAACCTACACTGGGGGGCAGCTACCTATCTAATCTATACTGGGGGGCAGCTACCTAATCTAACCTACGCTGGGGGGCAGCTACCTATCTAACCTATACTGGGGGCACCTACCTAATCTAACCTACACTGGTAGGCAGCTACCTATCTAACCTATACTGGGGGCAGCTACCTATCTAACCTATACTGGGGGGCAGCTACCTAATCTAACCTACTCTGGGGGGCAGCTACCTATCTAACCTACACTGGGGGGCACCTACCTAATCTAACCTACACTGGGGAGCAGCTACCAACTAACCTACACTGGGGGGCAGCTACCTATCTAACCTACACTGGGGGGCAGCTACCTAATCTAACCTACACTGGGGGGCAGCTACCTATCTAACCTATACTGGGGGCACTTATCTAACCTGTATTGGGGGCACCTACCTAGCTAGCCTATACAGGTGGCAACTATACTGGCTACCTATATTGCAGGCACCTACCTAAATAATCTATACTGGGGGCACCTACCTATCTAACCTATGCTGGGGGCAACTATTCTGGCTACCTATATTAGAGGCACCCACCTAGCTACCCTTTACTGGGGCACCTACCTATCTAACTTATACCGGGGCGCTGCCTATCTAACCTATACTGGGGGCAACTATACTGGCTACCTATACTGGAGGAACCTACCTGGCTAACCTATAGCGGGGGCAACTATACTGGCTCACCTATGTCTGGCTACCTATACTGGGGCACCTATTCTTGGCTACCTATACTGGGGGGACCTATACTAAGTGCAACTAGACCTGGCTAACCTATACTGCGGGCACCCATCCCTTGCTCGCGGGGGGGGGGGCGCAATTTTTTACACCCTCGCCCTGGGTGCATTTTAACCTAGAAACTGCACTGCCCCCACCTGAGCTGTAGATCTCTGCAGCTCGTCCAGAGTCACCATGGGCCTCTTGACTGCATTTCTGATCAGCGCTCTCCTTGTTTGGGCTGTGAGTTTAGGTGGATGGCCTTGTCTTGGTAGGTTTACAGTTGTGCCATACTCCTTCCATTTCTGAATGATCGCTTCAGTGCTCCGTGGGATGTTCAAGGCTTTGGAAATCTTTTTGAAGCCTAAGCCTGCTTTAAATTTCTCAATAACTTTATCCCTGACCGGTCTGGTGTGTTTTTTTTCATGGTGGTGTTGCTTCATGGTGGTGTTGCTCCCAATATTCTCTTAGACAACCTCTGAGGCTGTCACAGAGCAGCTGTATTTGTACTGACATTAGATTACACACAGGTGCACTCTATTTAGTCATTACCACTCATCAGGCAATGTCTATGGGCAACTGACTGCACTTAGACCAAAGGGGGCTGAATAATTACGCACACCCCACTTTGCAGTTATTGATTTGTAAAAAATGTTTGGAATCATGTATGATTTTTGTTCCACTTCTCACGTGTACACCACTTTGTATTGGTCTTTCACGTGGAATTCCAATAAAATTGATTCATGTTTGTGGCAGTAATGTGACAAAATGTGGAAAACTTCAAGGGGGCCGAATACTTTTGCAAGCCACTGTATATATATATGTATATATATATATATATATATATACATATATATATATTTCTATATATATATATATATATATACACATATATATATACAGGTATTTTTGCCCATTCATCTTTAGCAATGAGCTCCAAATCTTTCAGGCTGGAGGGTCTTCTTGCCATCACCCTGATCTTTAGCTCCCTCCACAGATTCTCAGTTGGATTCGAGTCAGGACTCTGGCTGGGCCACTCCAAAACGTGAATGTTGTTGTCTGCTAACTATTTCTTCACCACTTTTGCTGTATGCTTTGGGTCATTGTCTTGATGAAATTTCCACTGGTGCCTAAGGCCAAGTTTCTCTGCAGACTGCCCGATGTTGTCGCTGAGAATCCTCACGTATTGCTCTTTTTTCATGCTGCTGTTTAATGTGATTAGGTTCCCTGGTCCATTGGCTGAAAAACACCACCAAAGCTTTAGGTTCCCACCACCATGTTTGACAGAGGGGATGGTGTTCTTTGAATTGAAGTCTTCTCCTTTTTTACGCCATATGAAGGAAATATCAATGTGACCAAACAGTGGCGTAGCAATAGGGGGTGCAGAGGTAGCGACCGCATTGGGGCCCTTGGGCCATAAAATTATCTTTCTATTGGTCCTGTTCTGGTAATAATGTTTTCTATAGGTGCTTTTAATAGTAGTAATCATTAACACATTGTTCCCCATCCCCTTCTTGCACCTCTGACACTGTGTTGTCCTTGGCAGGTTTTGGTGCACCGTGTCAATTGTTATGTATAGAGTGCTTGGGGGGGGGCAATGCAAGTTTTACAAGCCCCCCCCCCCCCCCAAGCACTATAGCTATAACTATAGCTCCTTAGCTACGCCACTGTGACCAAACAATTCAATCTATGTTTCATCTGACCATAACATAGAAGACCAGAAGTCTTTTTATTTGTCCAGATGAGCACTTGCAAAGGCTAAGCAAGCTTTTCTGTGCCATATTTGGAGAAGTGGTGTCCTCCTTGGTCTGCCTTCATGGAACCCAGCAATGTGCAGTGTCCGTTGGATTGTCTGCCTTGAGACATTGCCACCAGCTGAGCCCAGATTCACCAGGATGGCCATGGTGGTGATCCTTGGATTCTTTTTCACCTCTCTCACTATCCTCCTGGCCAGCACAAGTGTCACTTTTTGCTTCCGACCATGTCCTCTGAGATTTTCCACAGTGCGGAACATCTTGTATTTTTTAATAATACATTGCACTGTAACCACTGGAACTTGAAAATATTTAGAAATGGCCTTGTAGCCCTTTCCTGACTTGTGAACAGCCACAATGTGCAGCCGCTGGTCCTCACTGAGCTCCTTTGTCTTAGCCATGACTGTTCACAAACCAACTGCAGAGAGCTGCTCTTTTTTACCCGTTGAGTTGATTAAAACAGCTGTTCCCAATTCATCAGGGTAATTAGGATGCTTAAGAACAGCTTGGACTTGTAACGATTGTGGAACTTTCTCCGTGATCAGCGCACAACGCGTGCGCTGACACGGCGGAAATCCTCCACAAGCGTGTAATTGCAGGCACCCAGCAAAAGGTGCTACGCACCTGTAGAGGGAAATTCCTGTTGGCAGATGGCGCTGGGGAGTGCAGAGGAACCAATCCTCTGTACCTCCACAAATGCCAGACAGGAATTGTACGAAGCGCAAAACGCAATCGCAAGAGAGGCGATTGCAAATGAAAATGAGCAAAGGGACAGGTTGTATGTGTGTGCGCCAATCCAGTCGCCACCCCGCGACCGCGCACACACAACAGCAGATATGAAATAGGAACGCGATCGTGAGAGGTGCGATCGCCAGACGTGACACAAGGCAGATCAGAATAGAATACGAGGGTAGCAAAGGCACAGCAAATAAAACAATGAGGAGATACGGAAAATAACAAACGCTAGCTAACCGCGAACACCGCACTCATTCGCAACAGTGCACGCGGTTATGCGCGGTCTCCACGTGATAAGCACAATAGAGACAAGCACGCCTAACTAACCATTAACAGACAAACATGAAACAGAGGACGCGAATGCTTGCTTAACGGTTACCTCACCGAGCCTCCAGCAAGCGTAGCAGACAAGACAGACACACGAAAACAGGGACAAGCGAGAGATAGGATCCACAGCACTAGCGAAAAGTGGCTAGCGCGATCCCAGAAGACAGAACAGAAGGATCCCCAGCGCTAGCGAAAAGTAGCTAGCGCGATCCCAGGAGGCAGAACAAAAGGATCCCCAGCGCTAGCGAAAAGTAGCTAGCGCAATCCCAGGAGACAGAACAGAAGAGATAACTGGTAGCAACCGCTGCACCAGCTATACTCCAAGAACAGAGATCAGAACCATTTCCTGTCGACCACCGTAGGGACAGGACAATGGCATCAGGCAAGACAAGACAGAACAGGCAATACAGATAATACAATCCTAACTGCACTAGGGAAATCTGCCTAGCGCAGATTCAGGAATTACTCTAAGCTGATGTTCAAACAGAGAGCAAGGCTGACACCCCACCAGGAGTGTTACATAGGACGTAATCCTTATGACCAGCGAAGCATTGTGGGAAAGACATAGTACTTATAGTACACGCCTCCAATGAATGTGGCCAGGCAATTTGCATGACAACGTATGCAAATTCCTCTGCAAGCACAAGCTGCAAAACTGACAGAAGCTCTTCTTTCCAGAGTCGTGCAGCATGCAAACCTACACAATGGTCAAAGGGCTGCCTGCCTGCACAGGGAGCTGAGCAAATCATCACAGGACTATTTGGAATGGTATAGAACTTGTTTTCCCACAATAATGCCTCGTGCATTGTCTTATTATCTTTTGGGAGACACCTATGTCATTTCCCATAACAAATGTCTTGCTGGTTGAATAGAAGCTACTTTAAGTCAAAATGTGCCAGGGGTATAAATAATTATGGGCAGCACTGTATACTGTAAATATAGTGCTGCTCATAATTAGTCATACCCGCCATATGTCATTTCCCGTCAAAAAATTACTTACTGGTTGAATAAAAGTAACTAAGTTAAAATTGGCCAGGAGTATGAATAATTGTGGGCAGCACTGGATATATATATATATATATATATATATATATATATATATATATATATATATATATATATATATATATATATATATATATATATATTCTCAAATAACCTCCTACCACCTTTGATACAGGATCAGGTGACATTTCATGTCTAGGTATTGCCATTGAGATTAAAAAATAATTTCTTCTTGCTTTCAAATTTCTGGTAAATGTTATACAGCTTGAACTTGGACCAATAAAAGTTGACAGGAAGTTGGTCTAGTGTCATCTGCATATGATTCACATGAAATGTTAATGCAAGGATAGATTATTTACATCTCATTGGTCATCCCTACTCATGTTGATATTCAGTATAGAAACCCATGAATTATCTGCCCTGCTTCTAAAAGTGGTGATCAGCTGGAATGATTTGTGAACTAGAAACACATGAGATAAATAAACACACAATGGGGTTACTTTTATGAGTGACATTTAGGCAATTTTGAAATTAGTCTGGGGTTTAAAGAACCACATTACCAACTCAGAATGGCTTAGCTTGCTGTGATATGCCATTTGCTGTGTGTTTACCATTTAAACTACTGGTTCAGAAAAATGTGCTCAGTGATGGTAGAAATGTTAGAATCTCTCTTACAAAAACTTTTAAGACCCAAGAACGGCTGCAACCCCTGAAGAGTTACTACTGCTGTCCCACACTTTCCAGTGACACCAGGTCCCACATTAGATCTCAGGTGACTATAGAAATATAAACAAAGAAAGTCTGTGCTCATAACAATCACCAGTTATATACACCAGCCAGAAGGTGCTGGGAGGGTGTGACCATTCTAAGTTGCAACATGTATTTCAAGTTAACCCTCTGCACTCTACTGTACTTTTGGTAGAAGCTGCGTCTGCATAAAAATTGGAGCTATGGTTCCAGAGAGGTAAATATGATGCATGTGTCATAATGCCAAACTCTGCATGGTGGGCTAGGGGTCTTTGGGACATGTTAAAGGGGGAACATGCGGACTCACATACCAGACAGCGGACCAAATAGAATCAATGTACTAAATGCGGAGCACAAAATTATCAATATACTTACTGAGAGCTCATGAAGACCAACATAACACATGTGCTTTATTATGGCTATGTAATGCATGGGGGGCACATGAGGACCAACAAATTTAATAAGGAACACATGCAAAACGACATACTGTATAAGATGCTCCTGACCATCAGATACATATAGGTTTAGAGGACAAGAAATAAGGAAAACAATATATACTGAACCTGGTGCATCCATGGTGCAGGGGCATTTTCTAGATGTTCTCCCCCTTTTACCTCTTGTGTCCCCCTGTGGCCTCCTATATCTCCCTTGTGTCCTCTGTGCCCCTTTGTGGAGTCCTGTGTACCGCATTGTCCTCTTCTGTACTCCTTTGTGTAGTCCTGTGTCCCCCTTTGTCCTCCATTGTCCCCCTTGTGTCCTCCTTTGTGCCCCTTTGTGTAGTCTTGTGTCCTTCTCTTTGCCCCTTTATGAAGTACTGTCTGTTTCGGGCGGAGCCCTTGATCAGGTGTCCGCCCGAAACATGTAGTGTCATCGCTTGCTCCAATACAGCTTGTTGCTGCATACAGCTCCTGAGTGCCGTGTCTTTTTTCATGTTTGTCTATGGATGTGCAGGGGTGGTGTACCTGCTAGACGCTGAGCACCGGCTGGACGATTGTAATATCGTTTGTTCCCAGAGGAAGGAGGTTCTGTTTTGCTTTTATGAAGTACTGTGATGTACAAGAAGCATTATTGTAGAAAAAAAACACAAAAAAAATTCTCAGCTTTTATTTACATTTGAGCAAAAAGTGTCCAGTCCAAAATTATTCATACCCTTCACAAACTGTCACAGTCTGTGGGAAAATTCAGTTCTAAAGCATCCTAATTACCTTGGTTAATTGGGAACAGCTGTTTTAATCAACTCAACAGGTAAAAAGAGCAGCTCTCTGCAATTGCTTTGTGAACAGTCACGGCTAAGACAAAGGAGCTCAGTGAGGACCTGCGGCTGCACATTGTGGCTGCTCACAAGTCAGGAAAGGGCTACAAGTCCATTTCTAAATGTTTTCAAGTTCCAGTGGTTACAGTGCAATGTATTATTAAAAAATACAAGATGTTCCGCACTGTGGAAAATCTCGGAGGACGTGGTCGGAAGCCAAAAGTGACACTTGTGCTGGCCAGGAGGATAGTGAGAGAGGTGAAAAAGAATCCAAGGATCACCCCCAAGTCCATCCTGGTGAATCTGGGCTCTGCTGGTGGCAATGTCTCAAGGCAGACAATCCAACGGACACTGCACATTGCTGGGTTCCATGAAGGCAGACCAAGGAGGACACCACTTCTCCAAATATGGCACAGAAAAGCTTGCTTAGCCTTTGCAAATGCTCATCTGGACAAATAAAAAGACTTCTGGTCTTCTATGTTATGGTCAGATGAAACAAAGATTGAATTGTTTGGTCACAGTGGCGTAGCTAAGGAGCTATAGTTATATACGGACACGGACACTGTACACTGCTGGGTTCCATGAAGGCAGACCAAGGAGGACACCACTTCTCCAAATAAGGCACAGAAAAGCTTGCCTGGCCTTTGCAAATGCTCATCTGGAAAAAGAAGACGAGTTCTGGTCTTCTGTGTTATAGTCAGATGAGACAAAAATGTAATTGTTTGGTCACAAAGATGTTTCCTTCATTTGGTATAAAAAAGGAGAAGCCTTCAACCCAAAGAGCACCATCCCCACTGTCAATCATGGTGGTGGGAACTTAATGCCTTGGGGGTGTTTGTCAGCCAATGGACCAGGGAACCTAATAACATTAAACGGCACCATGAAAAAAGAGCAATACATGAGGATTCTCAATAACAACATCAGGCAGTCTGCAGAGAAACTTGGCCTTGGGCACCAGTGGGCATTTCAGCATGACAATGACCCAAAACACACAGCAAAAGTGGTGTGTTAGGAGTATGGTAGTTACCTCCGCAGAAGGGAGCGGTGAGGCCGCCGCTTCTGCGTCTGATGCGACCACGGATCTCGCCGCGTCTTCTCAGTCATTTCCGTCAGGCAGGACAGGTCTCTCCAGGGTACATCTCAGTAGAGCAGCGCACGCGCGCACCAGGAGACAGGACCTTTATGCTTTGAGGAGGCGGGTCAGCTGACCGGCCGGTGAGCTGACATGGCAGGACCGATCACCGCTCCTGATTGGCTGAAGTGCGCTGGGCGGTTACCTGTCTGTATTTAAGACCCGAGCTGTCAGTAGCTCATTGTCTGCTGTTGCTGATACTTTGTGCTTAAGCTCTCAGACCTTAGTCAGTTCCCAGTGTATTTGATCCAGCAGGACCCCGGGGATTCACACATAGCTAGGATTATTACTATTATATTTGTAAAAGTAGTTATCATTATTGTATTGATTATCTGTGTATGACTCTTTGCTTGAAACTCTTGACTATGCCCTCTGCCTCTTGATTCTGTACTCTGCCTATCTGATTGTTGCCGACCCCGGCCCGACCTCGACTCTGATATCGCCTCCTGATTTTGTACCTTCGCTCATCTGACCTGTTACCGACCTTTGCCTGTTTCTCACTACGCCTTTGACGACTCTGTACTGCCTCCTGACCAATCTGTTACCGATATTGCCTGTACGACCACTCTACCTAGTGATAGTCCCTACTGCCAAGGGCTATCACATAGGAGTACTCCTGTGTTACTGTGCACTAAAAACACATGTGATCACACTCTGAATAAAGTAATGACTATCGTGCTGTTAAGAGCTGTTACTGATCATTACGTGGTGAAGAAAAGGTTAGCAGACAACAACATTAACGTTTTGGAGTCCTGTTTTGAATCCAACTGAGAATCTGTGGAGGGAACTAAAGATCAGGGTGATGGCAAGAAGACCCTCCAACCTGAAAGATTTGGAGCTACTAAAGATGAATGGGCAAAAATACCTGTGGAGACATGCAAAAAGCTGGTCTGCAATTATAGGAAGTGCTTGATTACTGTAATAGCCAATAAAGGCTTTTTTCTATTAATTATTGAGAAGGGTATAAATAATTTTGGACTGGACACTTTTTGCTCAAATGTAAATTAAAGCGGAGAAATGTTTTTTTCCCCACAATAATGTCTCTTGTACATCATCTTATTATCTTTTGGGAGACACCTATGTCATTTTCCATCAAAAATGACTTACTGGTTGAATAAAAGTAACTTTAAGTCAAAATTTGCCAGGGGTATTTATTTATTTATTTATTTATTGTACTTATAAAGCGCCAACATATTACGCAGTGCTGGACATTAGTTTAGGTTACAGACAATATTTAGGGGTGACATACAGCAAAATGACAATACATGAATACAAGAAAGACCAGATCATGCAGCACAGTATGAGTACAAGGTAATGCTTAGTCAGTCACAGGAAGGGAGCATGGAGATTAGGCAAGTTAGGTTATTTCAGATGCATAGCATGGGTTCACAGTAATGGAGGTGCATGATCAGGTAGGACACAAAAGGAGGAGGACCCTGCCCAAAGGCTTACAATCTAGAGGGAAAGGTAAGGACACGAAAGGTAGGGGACCAGAGTTCAGCTGTGGGTTTAGAGCACTTGTGAGGGGTAGTAGGCCAGAGTGAAAAGGTGAGTTTTGAGGGCTTTCTTGAAGATGTTGAAGGAGGGGGCTGCCCTAATGGGTGGAGGCAGGGAGTTCCATAGTGTTGGAGCAGCTCTTGAGAAGTCCTGGAGGCGTGCATGGGACTGGGTGATGTGGGGGGCGGTTAGGCGAAGTTCATTGGAAGAGCGGAGTGAGCGGCTAAGTGTGTACCTCTGAGTAAGATCGGAAATGTAGGTTGGACAGGTTTTGTGGACAGATTTGTAGGTCAGACACAGTATCTTGAATCTGATTCTGGACTGGATAGGAAGCCAGTGGAGGGATTCAAGGAGGGGATCTGCCATGGTGGAGCAATGGGAGCAGTGGATAATTCTGGCTGCTGCATTTATGATGGACTGCAGTGGGGCTGTTCGGGTCATAGGGAGACCAGACAGCAGGGCATTGCAGTAGTCAAGGCGGGAAATTATGAGGGCATGGATGAGGAGTCTGGTGGTAGCAGAGGTCAGGAAAGGGCGAATATTACAGATGTTACGAAGATGGAAGTTGCAGGACTTTGTGAGGTTTTGGATGTGGTGAGTAAAGGAGAGTGCGGAGTCCAGGGTGACACCCAGACAGCGGGCTTGAGAGGTAGGGCGAATGGTAGTGTGGTTAACAGTGACATGCACATCTGGGAGGTTCATGGATGGCCGGGGTGGGAAGATCATAAATTCTGTTTTGTCTAGATTTAGTTTCAGGAACCTAGCAGACATCCAGGAGGAGATGGCTGATAGGCAGGAGGAGACCTTGTCCATGGTAGTGGTGGATATGTCAGGGGTGTGGAGGTAGATCTGGGTATCATCTGCATACAGATGATAGTTAAAACCCATGGAGGAGATAACCTTGCAAATGGAGGAGGTGTATAGGGTGAACAGTAGGGGGCCAAGGACCGAACCTTGGGGGACTCCCACCGAGAGGTGGTTGGGGGTGAACGAGGACTCATTGAAGGCGGTCGTGAAGGAGTGGTTGGAGAGGTAGGATGAAAGCCGGGACAGGGCGAGATTGTGAATGTCCATGGACTGGAGGGGCTGGAGGAGTAGGGGATGATCTACTGTGTCAAAAGCTGCTGAAAGTTCAAGGAGCAGGAGAATGGAGTATTTACCTTCAGCTTTAACTAAGGCAAGGTCATTGACCACTTTGGTGAGAGCAGTTTCGGTTGAGTGAGCAGGCCGAAATCCAGAGTGCAGTGGGTCTAGCAGTGAGTTGGCATTGAGGTACTGGGTCAGGCGTTTGTGAACCAGACACTCAAGGAGTTTTGAGGCAAAGGGTTTCTTGAGCAGGGGTAGTTCAGTGGCCTGCTTGAAGTCTGAAGGTAAGGTGCCTGTGGATAGGGAGAGGTTGAACAGGGTAGTGAGGATCGGGGCCAACTCCGTGAAGTGAGGCTGGAGTAAAACAGAAGGGATGGGGTCAAGGGGGGAAGTAGTGGTATGGGAAGTCTGCAGTAGGTGGTTGACTTCCTCGGTGGTAGTAGGAGTGAAGGATGTGAGGGGAGGATAGGGTGGAGGAGGAGCTGGTTGGGAGGGGGTGGGAGGTGAAGATTGGAGGTTGGATATTTCCTGGCGGAGGGAGACAATTTTGTTGGTGAAGTGGGTGGCTAAATCTGTGGCAGAGAGGGAGGAAACGGAGGGTGGGGGGGTGGGTTTAAGCAGGGAGTTGAAGGTGGCAAAAAGATGCGGGTTGGAAGCTTGTGCTTCGATGAGCTTGGTAAAGTATTCCTGCTTCGCATGAGCAAGGGCAGTGTGGAACTGCAGCAGGTTGATCTTGTACTGTAGGAAATCCTGGTTAAGCCTAGTTTTTCTCCATTTCCGTTCAGTGGCGCGTGTTTTCCTCTGGAGGTTGCGAGTATGGGTAGTGCGCCGGGGCTGGGGGTTAGGGGGTCAGTTGCGGCGAAATATTGGTGGAGCAGCTTTCTCTAGGGCTGATGAGAGAGTTTGGCGATACTGAGCTGCAGCAAGATTAGGACAGGTTAGGGTGGGGAGAGTGGAGGAGAGGGAATGGAGGGGGTCAGCAAGGACGCTAGGGTTGAGTTTGCGTAGGTCTCGCTGCCATAACTATGAATAATGAATAATTATAGGCAGCACCGTATGTCTATTTTTAAATATGCTTAAAACAATATGCCAAAACACATTAGGAAAGTGTTCTTCCCCTAGTATTTTATTTATCCATCTGTAAGCTTTTGTCCAGGTACAACATCACAGGAAAAAATGCTATTGTTCTACATTCCAGTTCTATTATGTATAACCAATCTGCCCAATTATACAAATAATAAAAATTATTACCTTTAAAATGTTTAACTGTTTAAAAAAATGAATTGCCCAAGGACAGAAATGCTGCTACATGGCCTCAATTCACGGAGCATTATCAAACGTTTATCAAACACTTTATCAAACGTTTGATAATTTACCTCATGGGTAAAATCTCACTAAGGTGTTATATATTTGTTGAACGTTTTATCGGTAAAGCATTCGATAAATATATAACACCTTAGTGAATTCAAAATTAGATTTTACCCATGAGGTAATTTATCAAACGTTTATCAAACATTTGATAAAGTGTTTGATAAAACTCCGTGAATTGAGGCCATTTGGAAAGCACATTTCCCTCCTCTATTTTAATCCTGACAAACTTTTGAAAGAAAATTACAGGTTGAGAGGGGGGTATAAAGCAACGTTTCCCAGTGCGAGATTTCTCCCTCTACCCCCACCCCTAAAAATAAAAAACCTTTAATAAAGTACAAAATGTACTTTATTACATTTTGTACATTTTGTAGAGCTTCATAATTTGATGTTTCTGCCCACACTCACAACTAACCAAACAGTGTGGTCATGACGATGGTATGATTGACCCTTTGCTGCTTGCTAAGACCACGCTTCTTCTCTCCCTTCCATGTGCGAGCCTGGCCACACTGCACAGGTGTCAGTACATTTTGCGCCTGTGCAGTAGCATGAAAATGCTCATGCAGGGAGGGAACAGGCCATACTTTACACCTGTGCAGTAATGACCACATTCACACATGGAGAGGAACGTGGTCGCAAGCAATATTCAACATTAAGGACCCCAGCTCAGAATCAGTGTAAGAAGATCAGCGAAGCCTCTGGTCTTTCCTCTACTGAGCTACCAGATGAAAGTGGCCAGAGAGAAGCACTCATGCATAGAGATGTCGCGAACCCGCGCGAACTTGCGAAAAAGTTCGTAAACCGGCGAATCATTCAAACCACAATAGACTTCAATGGGCAGGCGAGCTTTCAAAACTACAAACACTAATTCTGGCAACAAAAGTGATGTAAAAGATGTTTCAAGGGGTCTAACACCTGGAGGGGGCACGGTGGAGTGGGATACATGCCAAAAAATTACGGATTTGACGCACATCAGGGTTATAATCCCTAAAGGGCAGAAATCACATTGCATTCCTAAATCGGAGGCCTAAAGTGCTTGAAAACATCTTGCGTGTGTACTATACATGGATAAGGTAGTGTAATTAGTGTACTGCTTCACACTGACAGACCAAACTCACTGTGTAACGCACCGCAAACAGCTGTTTGTGTAGTGAGGGCCGTGCTGGACAGGTGCGCACCATGGCGAGAGTGCAGGCGATGGCAGTTTTCAAGCCCATATGGTCGAGCTGAGGTAGCTCAATGACAAAACAACAGTGACTGTCCAGCTGATCGAATTTGGTCTGTCCACAATGAAGCAACGACCTTATTATCTTGGGTGTGCCCCCCAACACACTCATATGATAAGCAAGCCCCTTCACCGCAGCAAGGTAACGATCACGAAGGTGAATTTTGTTGTTGCAGCTGCAGAAAAATTAGGCAGGCATGTACACGCACCAGAAAAAAAGTATTAAAGTGGCTGCTGCTACTGTAGCAGTGGTCTTAAAAATTCAGGAATCCACCTGGAGACCTAATCCTGGACCCTGTTGGTGGTGGTGGAGAAGGCAGTCAAGCGGCCTGCAGGCAGAGATGCTGTGTGGGGACAGACTTAGTCTTGGGGCAGGCAGTCACACTGCGTGCAGGCAGAGATTCTGTGTGGGCTCTGACTTAGTCTTCGGGCAGGCAATAGCCCTCCGGGATCCATGCCTCATTAATTTTGATAAAGGTGAGGTACTGAACACTTTAGTGACCTAAGCGACTTCTCTTCTCACTGACAATGCCTCCAGCTGCGCTGAAGGTCCTTTCTGACTGGACGCTTGAGGCAGGGCAAGCCAGAAGTTGGATGGCAAATTGTGACAGCTCTGGCCACAGGTCAAGCCTGCGCACCCAGTAGTCCAGAGGTTCATCGCTGCTCAGAGTGTCTACATCCGCAGTTAAGGCCCGGTAGTCGGCTACATGCCGGTCGAGGCGTTGGTGGAGGGTAGATCCGGAAGGGCTAAGATGAGGCATTGAACTAAAGAATGTCCGCATGTCCGACATCACCATGAGATTGCTAGAGCGTCCTGTCCTTGCCTGTGTGGACATGGGAGGAGGAGGAAGATTACTGGCACCTTATTTCCGTTGTGCTATGACATCACCCTTGAACGCACTGTAAAACATAGTTGCCAAATTGTGTTTCAAGCACTGCATCCTTTTAGCCTTGTGGTTATTTGGTAACATCTCCACCACTTTGTGCTTATACCGAGGGTCTAGTAGCGTTGTCACCCAGTACAGGTCATTCCCCTTGAGTTTTTTAATACAGGGGTCCCTCAACAGGCTGGACAGCATCAAAGCCGCCATCTGCACAAAATCAGATGCCGACATACTAGCCATCTCGTCTTGCTTTTCCTCAGTGATGTCAGGTAAGTTCTCCTCCTCCCCCCAGCCACGAACAATACCACGGGAAAGGTGAGCAGCACAAGCCCCCTGTGATGCCTGCTGCGGTTGTTCTTCTGCCTCCTCCTAAAAAAAAAAAAAACACCATCCTCATCTGACTCCTCTTCCCCAGTTGACTCCTCCTCCCCCCTCCTCTGTGATGCCGCAGGTGTTGATGATGCCGCAGGTGATGTTTCCCACAACTCTTCCTCTTCTTCCTGATTAGGCTCCTCTACAGCTTGATCCACCACTCTACGCATGGCACGCTCCAGGAAGAAAGCATATGGGATCAAGTCGCTGATGGCTCCTTCACTGCGAATAACCAGGTGTGTCACCTCCTCAAACGGACGCATGAGCCTGCAGGCATTATGCATATGTGTCCAGTACTTCGCCCAATAAAGCCCCAGAGCATGACCTTTCACTGTAGTTGAACAGATACTCGTTGACGGCTTTCTCCTGTTGTAGCAGGCGGTCAAACATGAGGAGCGTTCCAGCGAGTCGGGCTATCGCAAATCAAGTGCCTCACCGGCAAGTTGTTTCTCCGCTGAATATCGTCCAAGCTCTCCATGGCCGTGCAGAAACGCCTGAAATGCCCACACACCTTTCTCGACTGCTTCAGGACCTCCTGTAAGCCTGGGCACTTAGACACAAATCTTTGTATTATAAGATTGAGCACATGTGCCATGCAGGGTACATGTGTCAACTTTCCCAAACTCAAAGCGGAAATGAGATTGCTGCCATTGTCACACACCACATTGCCAATCTCCAGTTGGTGCGGGGTCAGCCACTGATTCACCTGTTTGTTCAGAGCAGCTAGGACTCTCGGCTTTGAGGCAAGACATGTCCAAGATGGCATGACACCGTCGTACCTGGCATGCAGCATAGGCCCTGGGGAGCTGGAGGCGTGTACTTGGAGAGGAGATCGCAGCACCAGTAGAGTGGCACTGCCACTCAGCCGAGGAGGAGGACGAAGACAGCGAAGAGGATGTAGCAGGAGGAGTAGGCGGAGAAGGAGAGGAGGTGGCATCAGGCCTGCCTGCAAGCCGTGGAGGTGTCACAACTAGGTCCGCTGCACAGCCACGTACTTCCTGCTTGCCAGCCGTCACTAGGTTGACCCAATGTGCCGCATAAGTAATGTACCTGCCCTGAACATGCTTTGCAGACCAGGCATCCGTGGTCAGATGGACCCTTCACCCAACGCTGTGTGCCAGAGATCACCACTTGCCTTTCAACATCACAGTACAGTTTGGGTATTGCCTTTTGAGAAAAGTAATTGCGGCCTGGTATCTTTCACTGCGGTGTCCCAATCGCCACAAATTGTCAGAAGGCCTCAGAGTCCACCAGCTGGTATGGTAACAGCTGGCAAGCTAACGGTTCCGCCAAGCCAGCTGTCAGACGGCGGGCAAGGGGGTGACTGGCAGACATTGGCTTCTTCCACTCAAAGATTTCCTTCATGGACAACTGGCTGCTGCTGTGGGCAGAGGAGCAGGAACCGCTCAAGGTGAGAAGCGGAGTGGAGGAGGGTGGCTGTGAAGGTGCAAGGGATAAAGCGGCTGAAAATGCTGCACTTGAAGGAGGAAGAGGAGGCGGAGGGTGGCTTTGCGTTCGTGTGCTGCTTTTCCTCAGGTGGTCATCCCATTGCTGTTTGTGCTTTCTCACCATGTGCCTTTGTAAGGCAGTTGTCCATATGTGGGTCTTGATCTTTCCATGACTCAATTTTTGGTGGCAGAGAGTACAGATGGCATTGCTCTCATCTGAGGCAGACACACACAAATATTTCCACACCGCTGAGGCCTTAGGATTTCACACCTTAGGTCCATACTGGCGCCTAACTCAGACATATGAGGTGGCAGACATATGAGGTGGTGGTGTAACATGCTTAGCGCCGTCATCTTGTAACAATAATGGCTGTTAATCAGTTAATTCCCCCCCCCCCCCAAATAACTCCTGTGAAGTTTCAAATGGAGTTGATGTGGTGCTAGTAGTAGCAGTGGTGGCTGCGGAGGAAGATATGTCACGGTTCCGTGCGGAAGCTGAGGAAGATGAGGTGTTCTGTGTTAAATAGTCAACTACGTCCTGGCAATCTTGGGAGTTGATGGCACGTGCCTTCTGAACACTGTACTTTGGTCCAGGGCTGCACGAAATCATGTCAGCACGACCTCGAACAGACCTGCCAGGTTGCCTGCCTCTGCCTTTTGTTTTGTTCATATTGGGGGGATGAAGTTAAAGGTATGCACTGACTTGACTAATACAATGTGCTGTCACGCAGGTCCAGTGAAAAGGTTGCCGTGACTGCTGGTATAACAATGTGCAGTCACACAGGTGCAGTGAAAAGGTTGCAGAGACTGCTGGTATAACAATGTGCAGTCACACAGGTGCAGTGAAAAGGTTGCAGTGAATTCTGGTATAACAATGTGCAGTCACACAGGTGCAGTGAAAAGGTTGCAGTGAATGCTGGTATATAAAACTGTGTGCGGTCACACAGGTGCAGTGAAAGGTATACAGTGACTGGTATTACAATACAATGTGCAGCTGTCACACCGGTGCAGTTAACAGGTATGCATGGACTGGTATATAAAACAGCGAGCGGTCACACAGAGGTGCAATGAACAGGTATGCAGTGACTGGTATATAAAACTGTGTGCTGTCACACAGTTGCAGGGAAAGGTATACAGTGACTGATATTACAATACAATTTGCAGCTGTCACACACACAGGTGCAGTAAAAAGGGAGGCACTGAATGTGCTGGGTCTGGCACAGTATAGCAATTAGCAAGAACCAGCTGCGACAGACAGGGCTGTATATGAAGTGTCAGTGGGCCACACACACAAAAAAACAAAAACACATCACAAGAACATTAGCTTCAAAAGAGCTGTTTTGGTGGTGCTTATGAGCAACAAATATCAGCAAGGAGCAAGCTAACAGACCTCCAAACTATCGCTTTCCCTGACTCTCCAATGTCTCTCCCTGCTCTCACTAATACTGCAGCACACAGAGTGTGCACATGGCCAATGCTGCTGCCTTATATAAGCGGGGGGGGGGGGGGGCTCCAGGAGGGAGTGTAGCATGACTAGCTGCCATGTGTCTGCTGACTGTGGCGTAGAGGGTCAAAGTTTAGCCTAATGACGTAGTATAGGGGGCGAGTCGAGCCGCCATAAAGTTTGCGTTCAACCGCGAACGTGAATCCGCGTTGTTTGCGCGAATAAGTTCACATGAAAACCGTTTGGGACATCTCTACTCATACTTGTTTTTTTACTGACCTGAGGAAGCGGGCAAGTACCCGCAGAATGCATTGTCAATTTTATGTGCTCAAATAAAATACCTTTTTTAAGAAACTGGTCCAAATTCTTAAAGAGAGGTAAGATTACCTATCTGTTTATAAGATTAACAGCTTATTAGCCTATCTTTTATGCATTGGGCGCCTCCACCCCTATTTTAAATGTCTTGTCATACCACCCAGTTCCTGTCATAGACCTGGAAAACCGAGTGGGGATGGTTAATTTTCCCCGTCTGCTCTGACGGTGGTTGCAAGGATTTCCAACCCACCTTTGTGAGTATATGCATCCTTACCAATTTGCTTTTCCGAATCTTAAACGATTCTGCACCATTAGACTCCTGGTCTCCTTTTGTCTTTTAGATGAACCTAGGGTTGTTACAATCACAGAAACCATCAACATAAGCTACCAGAGCATGATCAGGTGGTGTGCAGTATGTGAATAAGGGTCACCTGTTTGAAGGGGATCTGAGGTGAGAAGGATAAGGAGACCCCCATATTTGTTTCCTGTTAAGCAATACCAATTACCTGGCAGTCCTGCTGATCTCTTTGGCTGCAGTAGTGTCTGAATCACACACCTGAAACAAGCATGTGGTAATGGCGACGGGGGAAGCCCTCATTTCCGGAACGGGCTTGATCGCCGGAGGCGATCGAAGAGGGTGGGGGGATGCCGCTGCACAGCGGCTGTCATGTAGCTAGCGCTAGGCTAGCTACATGATTAAAAAAAAAAATGCTGCGCTGCCCCCTGGTGGTTTTTAATAGACCGCCAGGAGGGTTAAGCTTCACTAATCCAGATGGAGCTGCTGGTCTACGTGGAGGAACTTCTTTAAACATCCAAAGCATCAGCAACCATCCAAACCACAGATATATAGCAGCAGCCACCTACATATAGCGAGTGATAACTGATTACATTTTGTCTATGAGCACCCTTGATTTTACTACATAAGACTTCTGGATACTGGATAACCAGATTTGAGCAGTGTCCTGAACTAGTGCAAAATGCTCTGGAGGTTTTCTAGTGCCTGGCCTCCTGTGTGCTCTTGAAGCATGTCTCTAGTTCTTCAGTAGCGGGATTTGAAATTTAATTCAGAAGGATTATGAAGACCCCGACTGAAAGACCTGGGCTGGGACTTTCCGGTTTCTTATACAATGAGTGTGATCATCCAAAAAATGGGATAATCCCAGGCTTTCTGATTAATACAGATATTAGAGTTTCCGTTTTGTACTGTAAACACAATGTATTTATCTCTATGTGATGTATTAGCACCTGGCATAAAACTATTATTATTTGATGGCTCCTCATACCAATATTATATGGTGTCACTCTGGCACAGATCACACATTCACCATCTGCTTAACAGCCTTCAAAATTTTAAATGCTGTTCTAATTAAAAGCCATTATACAAAAAAAGAGGCTGAAATGTGACATGATACTGTACAAGGGACCACAATAAACACAAAATTGCAAATAGTATTCTTTTCTACATTTTGGCCATTGTGAAAAAGACCAAAAACATCATGAAACAATAAACTTCTCCTAGAAATAATGCTACTCCTGTATATAGTGCTTCTTGTTTCTGTCTACATGGCAAAGACACACAGCTCTATTTATGAAAGCATTGTTTCTCACATACACAGTTCAAAAATGATTGTAAATATACTTTAGTGTATAATAACATATGCTAGAAAATCAAAAGCAAGACTCTCTAAAACTTCACTTGCACAATCCTAATAATAATGACACCACAAGCACACAAGAGGAAGTACAGGTGTGTGCATAGGCAGCTTCGGGTGGATGTAACCACAAGGAACAGCGCCTTTTTTATATCTATGAATCACTGTTGTGCAGACACAGAATGAGAAGGAAGCTCCTCTGGCCGAAAGCTTTAGCTCCGATTCTTCATTTCATTATCACTCTTGCATCCTTGATTTACAAGGCTTTCCAGAAGATTTTGGTGTGTGCTGGTTTGGGGTATTCTAATTATAGTATGGAAAACATAATGCTTGGAACATCTTGGAATAGTTGAAAATGAACACCAAGCAATGGTTTACATATTAAGTTTAGTCATGCTATGGAAGACGAGATCTATTCTCAGAACGTACGCATTTGATGTCTCAAGTGAAGATGTTTGGTTGATGCTATCACAGTGGTAAACACATTTATGATGTTATGGAGGCCACTGCACACTCGATCCAGTTATAATGTGAAGGAAAGACTACCTTAGTCAGAAGAACAAAGGGGTGGCTAGCCATTTAGCATTTGAAGAAGTGTGTGCTAAGAGGGCAGGCTTTCATCACACAATTGTTTGGGTAACCCTCTGCAGGTTCATCAGAGTTACAACCAAAGCGTAAAGCACTTACTGCAGATTGTGTGTTACTGGTGCATATTGTCCATTAAAGGGAACCTTAAAGGATACCCGAAATGACATGATGAGATAGAAATGTGTATGTACAGTGCCTAGCACACAAATAACTATGCTGTGTTCCTTTTTTTCTTTCTCTGCCTGAAAGAGTTAAATATCAGGTATGTAAGAGGCTGACTCAGTCCTAACTCAGACAGGAAGTGACTACAGTGTGACCCTCACTGATAAGAAATTTCCCTTTTTATCTCGTTCTTGCTCTCAGAAGCCATTTTCTACTAGGAAAAGTGTTTTATAGTTGGAATTTCTTATCAGTGAGGGTCACACTGTAGTCACTTCCTGTCTGAGTCAGGACTGAGCCAGCCACTTACATACCTGATATTTAACTCTTTCAGACAGAGGAAGGAAAAAAGGAACACAGCATAGTTATTTGTGCACTAGCCACTTACATACCTGATATTCAACTCTTTCAGACAGAGGAAGGAAAAAAGGAACACAGCATAGTTATTAGGCACTGTACATACACATGTCTATCTCATCATGTCACATGTCACTTCGGGTATCCTTTAAGGGCCCTTTTCCACTAGCAAGCGCGATCGCAAGCGCAAATCACCTGCGCTTGCGATCACGCAGGCTCCTTTTTCCACTGTCGGCGTTCTGCTGTATCGCCGTCTGGAGTGTAGCGCGATTGTGATGAGAATCGCGCAGGTCGGTTATTGCGTTTCGCGGTGCTCTAGTGATTAGCAAACCGGCTACAAAGCACTTTTTAAATCGGATCGCAGCCAGTGGAAAAGGGCCCTAACTGAGAGGGTTATGGATGTTTCCTTTTAAGCAGTACCGGTTGCTTGTCAGTCCTGCTGATCTCTTTGGGTGCAGTAGTGGCTGAATCATACACCTGAAACAAGCATGCAGATAATCCTCTCTGACTTCAGTCAGACTCAGAGCACCTGATCTGCATGCTTGTTGAGGGGCTGTAGCTAAAAGTATTAGTGACACAAGATCAGCAGGAGAGTCAGGTAACTGGTAGTATTTTAAAAAAGGAAAAATCCATATCCTTCTCAGTTTAGGTTCCCTTTAAGGCCTCTTTCAGACGGGTTATATGGAGACAAAGATAGCGCACTTAGGGCTTGATTCACTAAACCGTGCCAATTCATAGCACGGCGTGCTAGCGTCTTTGCGGGCGTTTTCATGTGCATTTTCCCGTTTTCACACGCAATTATGAATTTTTGCGCAATTGTGAATTTTCGCATGCAATTGTGGGTGCAAATTCGCAATTATGCACGTAAATTTGCGATTGCATGCAAAAAACGACCCTGAGTAGTAACTTAGATTCAAAAGTGTCACTTACCTGGGGCTTCCTCCAGCCCACCGTAGGCCGCAAGGTCCCCCGGCATCCTCCTGGCTCCTCTCTGTGTCTCCTGTTACGGACGACTCTTCCTGGATCCTGATGCTCGTCATCATCTCATCGGCCACTATGCGTCATCCAGGCGGCCGGTGTGACAGGCCTGCGCATGCAGTTAGAAAACCGCGCATGTGCAGGCCTGTCACCCTGACCGCTGTGATGACGCGCAGTGGCAGGCGTGATGATGAGCGACAGGTTCCAGGAAGAGTTGGCGTGTCGCTGGTAACGGGAGCCGCTGACGGGACATGGAGAGGAGCCAGGGGGACGCCGGGGGATCTCGTGGCCTACGTGGGCTAGAGGAAGCCCCAGGTAAGTGAAATTTTTGAATTTAAGTTACTGCTCAGGGTCCCTTTAAAGGGACTAAGCCTGCTAACTGGTACACCCATATGGGCTAAAGAGAACTACACTGAGGTGAGATCATTCTACAGCTGGCTGGCCACATTTCTAATCCACACACTGAGTGCACTTTCTTCTACTTTAATAATAATTCCAGTTTTTGTATAGTGCTTTTCTCCTGTTGGACTTAAAGGGATACTGTAGGGGGGTCAGGGGAAAATGAGTTGAACTTACCCGGGGCTTCTAACGGTCCCCCGCAGACATCCTGTGTTGGCGCAGCCACTCACCGATGCTCCGGCCCCGCCTCCGGTTCACTTCTGGAATTTCAGACTTTAAAGTCTGAAAACCACTGCGCCTGCGTTGCCGTGTCCTCGATCCCGCTGATGTCACCAAGAGCGCACAGCGCAGGCCCAGTATGGTCTGTGTCTGCGCAGTACACTCCTGGTGACATCAGCGGGAGTGAGGACATGGCAACGCAGGCGCAGTGGTTTTCTGACTTTAACCCATTCAGGTTCCGTGGTTTTCACGTGAGAAATGTTCACCTCCCATTCATTAGACTATAACTTTATCACAATGAACTGATCCATATCTTGTTTTTTCCGCCACTAATTAGGCTTTCTTTGGGGGGTACATTTTGCTAAGAGCCACTTTACTGTAAACGCATTTTTACAGGAAGAATAAGAAAAAATGGAAAAATTCATTATTTCTCAGTTTTCAGCCATTATAGTTTTAAAATAATACATGCCTCCATAATCAAAACTCACGTATTGTATTTGCCCATATGTCCTGGTTATTACACCGTTAAAATTATGTCCCTATCACAATGTATGGCGACAATATTTTATTTGGAAATAAAGGTGCATTTTTTCCATTTTGCATCTATCACTATTAACAAGTTTAAAATAAAAAAAATATAGAAATATTTCATCTTTACATTGATATTTAAAAAGTTTAGACCCTTAGGTAAATATTTACATGTTTGTTTGTTTTTTTATTGTAATGGTTTTTTTTTTTTATAGTAAACATTTTATTTGGGTAGTTTTGGGAGGGTGGGAGGTAAACAATAGATTTATAATGTAAATGTGTGTTCATTTTAATTTAGTTTTACTTTCAGTGGTAGTATTACTTTTTGGCCACAAGATGGCGGCCATGAGTTTGTTTACATGACGTCACTCTAAGCGTAACACACACTTAGAGTGACGCATCGGGGAGGGAACGGCCAGAAAAGGCGCAGCTTCCGAGAGAAGCTGTCGCTTTTTCAGCGGGGGAGAGGAATCAGTGATCTGGCACCATAGCCTGATACATTGATTCCCTGGCTACCGAATCCGCGGCCGGGAGTGCGTGTGCACGCACGCGATCGGCCGCGGGAGCGCGCGGTAGCGCGCATGGTTCCTGGACGTAGAAACTACGTCCAGGAACCAAAATTGGTTAAAGTCAGAAATTCCAGAAGTGAACTGGAGACGGGGCCGGAGCATCGGTGAGTGGCTGCGCCAACACAGGATGTCTGCGGGGGACCATTAGAAGCCCCGGGTAAGTTCAATTCATTTCCCCCCGACCCCCCTACAGTATCCCTTTAAGGCGCTTGCGTGGGAAGCCACTAGAGTGCACTCAGTAGGCAGGAGTAGTGTTAGGAAGCCTAGCCCAAGAACTCCTTACTGAATAGGGGCAGGCTTACTGCAATAGGAAGAGCCAAGATTTGAACCCAGATCTCCTATGTCAAAGGCAGAGCCCTTAAAGGGGAATTGAAGTAAGAGGTATACGGAGGTTGCCATATTTATTTCCTTTTAATCAATACCAGTTGACTGGCATCCCTGCTGGTCTATTTCTCTGCAGTAGTATCTGAATAACACCAGAAACAAGCATGCAGCTAGTCTTGTCAGATCTGACATTCATGTCAGAAACACCTGATCTGCTGCATGCTTGTTCAGAGGCTATGGCTAATAGTATTAGAGTCAGAGGATCAGCAGGAGGGCCTGGCAACTGGCATTGCTTAGATGAAAATAAATATGGCAGCCTCCATAGCCCTCTCACTTCAGTTGTCCTTTAACCATTACACTATCAAGCCACTTTGTCTCCATATACCCTAGCCATCCTGCAAAGATATTGAAAGCTGCACCAACTGTACACAGCAGGACTCTGATAGCTGTGTATAGATTACAATTATATATGTGAACAAGGTAGGCCTGTTGCCTATGTACTTTTTCATAGTTTCTCTCAGCATACAGTAAGTGCCAGGACCCACAGAAGTGGTTTCAGTCAAGCCAGCAATTCCAGTAATAAAAGTCAATGGAGGTGATTCAACAAGAGCAATTGCAATTTACCGGGTCTTACAGCATTTTTGGAGTGACTTACTGCCCAGAACAGAAAAAAAAAACAAAAAACAAAAGCAAATCGCAATCACTGTACAAATCACTAGCGTTAAATTCAAATGTACTTTAAAATCACTGTCAATTTTTCTGGAAACCGCTGCTAAAATCGATACAGAAAGTGCTTAGCGATTGCATTTTGCAATTTCTAGTGGGCCCCAGCCCTAAGAGTACTAGTGTGCCAAAGGACTATTATTCCTGTAGTACCCGTTGTTCCCTTGTCAGCCTCAGGCCATGGTATGTTTTACTTATGCAGTAAGTCCCTTTAAAAAACTAAGGAGCAGTATGTTTGATGGTAAGGAAAAAGGCAGATCAATTAATTTGCCTCCAGCACTCACTAAATATATAGATAAGCAATGTTTTTGGTATCGGGGGACACTTTAGCAGCAGGCATTCCGTTCTTATTAAGTTTAATTGACTGGCACACTTTCTAGCTTTGGGGGATTAAGTTTGAATCTAGGTATTTGGTTATTACTAGAGATGAGCGTAATGGAGTAATTACGATTTCGCGAAATTTCGCGTAATTAGTGTAATTACGTTTATGGCCGTAAGTACATAATCGCAATGAAGAAGGATTTCGCGAAATTTCGCGTAAGCGTAATTTTTGCGTAATTTTCGCATTGCAACGGCTATTACGAAATTAATGCGTATGGTCATGCTCCCGAAGCGGAAAAGTTGACGCATGTATCAATGTTAGGTAGCCGCCGACTTTAAGGGTTAATAGCAAAGCCCCCTTAAATGCTAAGAGCCTCAAATTTGGAGAATATATTAAGGAGATCAGGAGGAATAAGAGGAAAAAAATTTTTTTGAAAAAGACCTTATAGTTTTTGAGAAAATCGATGTTAAAGAGAACCCGAGGTGGGTTTGAAGAATATTATCTGCATACAGTGGCTGGATCTGCCTATACAGCCCAGCCTCTGTTGCTATCCCAAACCCCCCTAAGGTCCCCCTGCACTCTGCAATCCCTCATAAATCACAGCCACGCTGCTGACAAACAGCTTGTTAGAGCTGGCTGTGTTTATCTCTATAGTGTCAGTCTGCTGCTCTCCCCGCCTCCTGCAGAACTCCAGTCCCCGCCTGCATCCCTTCCCTCCCTGCTGATTGGAGGGAAGGGACGGGGGCAGGGACCGGAGCTATGTAGGAGGCGGGGGAGCAGCTGAGACTGACACTACAGATGTAAACACAGCCTCACAGCATGGCTGTGATTTATGAGGGATTGCAGAGTGCAGGGGGACCTTAGTGGGGTTTGGGATAGCAACAGAGGCTGGGCTGTATAGGCAGATCCAGCCTCTGTATGCAGATAACATTCTTAAAGGTCCGTACACACGCCGGACTTTAGGCAACGACGGACCCGTCGTTGCCTAAAGTCCGGCGTGTGTACGGACCTTTAAACACACCTCGGGTTCTCTTTAAAGTTTCAAAGGAAAAATTTAAACATTTAAAAACCCGCCGACTTTAACGGTTAATAGCAAAGCCTGCTTAAAGTTTAGGAACACCAAATTCCCAGGGTATATTAAGGGGAACAGTGGGAATAAGAGGAAAAATTTTTTTTTCAAAAAGACCTTATAGTTTTTGAGAAAATCGATTTTTAAGTTTCAAGGGCGAAAATGTCTTTTAAATGCAGAAAATGTCAGTTTTTTTTGCACAGGTAACAATAGTGTATTATTTTCATAGATTCCCCCAAGTGGGAAGAGTTTTACTTACTTTGTTCTGAGTGTGGGAAATATAAAAAAAAAACGACGTGGGGTCCCCCCTCCCAGACCTCTTTAACCCCTTGTCCCCCATGCAGGCTGGGATAGCCAGAATGCGGAGCACCGGCCGCGTGGGGCTCCGCACCCTGACTATATCAGCCCACATGGTCCATGGATTGGGGGGTCTCGGAAGGGGAGGGGCAGCCAAGCTTTCCCCTCCCCCTCCGAGCCCTTGTCCAATCCAAGGACAAGGGGCTCTTCTCCACCTCCGATGGGCGGTGGAGGTGGAGGCCGCGATTTCCTGGGGGGGAGGTTCATGGTGGAATCTGGGAGTCCCCTTTAAAAAGGGGTCCCCCAGATGCCCACCCCCCCTCCCAGGAGAAATGAGTATAGAGGTACTTGTACCCCTTACCCATTTCCTTTAAGAGTTAAAAGTAAATAAACACACAAACACTTAGAAAAAGTATTTTAATTGAACAAAAAACATAACCATGAAAAAAGTCCTTTAATATTCTTAATTAACCATTAATACTTACCTGTCCCTTTAAATAAATGATCCCTCGAAATAGCCTCGGAAATGTTCTATCAGTTACAATGTAACAAAGTTATTACAATGTAACAACTTTGTGACATTGTAACTACGCCGCACCCGACGTCACTCGCCGCCGCCGCATACGCGTCTGCGCTGCACACATTCCCGACAGAGCTCTGAGCTATATAGCTCAGAGCTCTGAGAAGCATCTTTGTATTTTGGCTCCAAGGAGCCCCATTGGTCCTTAGCAGACCAATGGGGTTCCTTCAAATCAAAAGGAATCCCATTGGTCTGCTAAGGACCAATGGGGCTCCTTGGAGCCCAAATACAAAGATGCTTCTCAGAGCTCTGAGCTATATAGCTCAGAGCTCTGTCGGGTCCGTGCAGGACGCTAAGTCCCCGCAGCTCCCGCTGTCCACCCCGCCCACATCTGTCACCCACATGTCACCCACATGTGAGTGACATGTGGGTGACATGTGGGAGAGGCGGGGAGGGCAGCGGGAGCTGCGGGGACTTAGCGTCCTGCAAGGACCCGACAGAGCTCTGAGCTATATAGCTCAGAGCTCCGAGAAGCATCTTTGTATTTGGGCTCCAAGGAGCCCCATTGGTCCTTAGCAGACCAATGGGGTTCCTTTTGATTTGAAGGAACCCCATTGGTCTGCTAAGGACCAATGGGGCTCCTTGGAGCCAAAATACAAAGATGCTTCTCAGAGCTCTGAGCTATATAGCTCAGAGCTCTGTCGGGTCCGTGCAGGACGCTAAGTCCCCGCAGCTCCCGCTGTCCACCCCGCCCACATCTGTCACCCACATGTCACCCACATGTGAGTGACATGTGGGTGACATGTGGGAGAGGCGGGGAGGGCAGCGGGAGCTGCGGGGACTTAGCGTCCTGCAAGGACCCGACAGAGCTCTGAGCTATATAGCTCAGAGCTCCGAGAAGCATCTTTGTATTTGGGCTCCAAGGAGCCCCATTGGTCCTTAGCAGACCAATGGGGTTCCTTTTGATTTGAAGGAACCCCATTGGTCTGCTAAGGACCAATGGGGCTCCTTGGAGCCAAAATACAAAGATGCTTCTCAGAGCTCTGAGCTATATAGCTCAGAGCTCTGTCGGGAATGTGTGCAGCGCAGACGCGTATGCGGCGGCGGCGAGTGACGTCGGGTGCGGCGTAGTTACAATGTAACAAAGTTGTTACATTGTAATAACTTTGTTACATTGTAACTGATAGAACATTTCCGAGGCTATTTCGAGGGATCATTTATTTAAAGGGACAGGTAAGTATTAATGGTTAATTAAGAATATTAAAGGACTTTTTTCGTGGTTATGTTTTTTGTTCAATTAAAATACTTTTTCTAAGTGTTTGTGTGTTTATTTACTTTTAACTCTTAAAGGAAATGGGTAAGGGGTACAAGTACCTCTATACTCATTTCTCCTGGGAGGGGGGGTGGGCATCTGGGGGACCCCTTTTTAAAGGGGACTCCCAGATTCCACCATGAACCTCCCCCCCAGGAAATCGCGGCCTCCACCTCCACCGCCCATCGGAGGTGGAGAAGAGCCCCTTGTCCTTGGATTGGACAAGGGCTCGGAGGGGGAGGGGAAAGCTTGGCTGCCCCTCCCCTTCCGAGACCCCCCAATCCATGGACCATGCGGGCTGGTATAGTCAGGGTGCGGAGCCCCACGCGGCCGGTGCTCCGCATTCTGGCTATCCCAGCCTGCATGGGGGACAAGGGGTTAAAGAGGTCTGGGAGGGGGGACCCCACGTCGTTTTTTTTTAATATTTCCCACACTCAGAACGAAGTAAGTAAAACTCTTCCCACTTGGGGGAATCTATGAAAATAATACACTATTGTTACCTGTGCAAAAAAAACTGACATTTTCTGCATTTAAAAGACATTTTCGCCCTTGAAACTTAAAAATCGATTTTCTCAAAAACTATAAGGTCTTTTTGAAAAAAAAAATTTTCCTCTTATTCCCACTGTTCCCCTTAATATACCCTGGGAATTTGGTGTTCCTAAACTTTAAGCAGGCTTTGCTATTAACCGTTAAAGTCGGCGGGTTTTTAAATGTTTACATTTTTCCTTTGAAACTTTAACATCGATTTTCTCAAAAACTATAAGGTCTTTTTGAAAAAAAAAATTTCCCTCTTATTCCTCCTGATCTCCTTAATATATTCTCCAAATTTGAGGCTCTTAGCATTTAAGGGGGCTTTGCTATTAACCCTTAAAGTCGGCGGCTTTTTTATATAATACGGAGCGTTACGGTTTAACGCGAAATTACGGTAGCGTTTAATGCGAAATTACGGCATGAACGAAACGCGAAATTACGCGTTGAAAATTACGCTTACGGTATTTTCAATTACGATTTTAATGGCAATTACGCTACTGTAATTTTGCATCGTAATCGCAAATTTCGCATGCGTAATTTTAGTAATGCGAAATTACGAAAATTTCAGCTCAACTCTAGTTATTACACATCAAAATGCCTGGTACTGAAGACTGCAGAAAGTAGGTGAGTATCTGTTAGGGTTAGGTATAGCTTAGGAGAGTTAGGCCGAGGGGATTGGGAAGGGGGTGTCAGGCTTGGGTGGGGTTAAGCTTACGTTTAGCAGGGTTAGGGTCAGATATCATCTTTTTAAGTGTGTTGCATAGCCGAAATAGCAGATTATCAGTAAGTGCATATCACTGACACTCTGTTTATCAGATTCTCATGCCAAATCTATTAGCTCCAAAATCACATGACCAGAAAAAATGTGATTTACCAATGGTGAAATGAATAAAACTGATGAATGGTAAGTGTGGATTGATTAGGCCTGTTTTACTCATTTTGCTGTGATGCCCTGGAAAAACAATGAGACAAATGTCAGAATCACAATCCTACCAAGACTTATCACTTCCTCTGCACAATGTTAAATATATCCTGTAATCCTTTTGTGAATTAGACAGTTACAAAACCTGAAACACAAATAATGAAATAGGAAATGGAGTGTGTTCAGTTGCTAGCAGCGTCATCTGCGTGTGCAGGACTGGGATTCAATCTCCTAGCAGCAATATGGTAAATCCCAGCCTCTGCTAGGGAATCCCTAGGTACAAGATAACACAGGGATCTCACTCTCACTGCAATCACTACCAGGAATTGCTGTTGTAAGTCAGTGCACTGAGTTCAAAAGCAGAAAGAAATAAACTCCATGCGCATAAGGAAATCTCCTTTTAAGTAAAGTGTCATTTATTGACCGCAGCATACTATATATATTAGTCCAGCCCAGTGGATCAAGTTTTATCTCTTCCTGGCACGCAAGTAAGATCAATCCCAAGCTAAAGGTGAAACTGGATGAGTCTATAAAGTACACTTCCGCAGGCAAAGTATATATTAATGGGAGTGACTTTCAATACATACATGCATGTGATGCATAAACATAGATGTGCTGTATAAACATCATATTTTTCAACACCCTTATTTTTTGCCATCTATTTCATCAACAATATTTTAAAGGTCTTATTTCTCCACAAAACATAAATACATTTAACTAGAAGACTTAAAAAAAGAGTTAGGTGGCTGCCATTCCCCTGATCATACTTGTTCCATAGCAGTGATCATATAAACAGGTTTATGGGAACTACAGGGAGTTCAGAATTATTAGACAAATGAGTATTTTGACCACACCATCCTCTTTATGCATGTTGTCTTACTCCAAGCTGTATTGGCTTGAAAGCCTACTACCAATTAAGCATATTAGGTGATGTGCATCTCTGTAATGAGAAGGGGTGTGGTCTAATGACATCAACACCCTATATCAGGTGTGCATAATTATTAGGCAACTTCCTTTCCTTTGGCAAAATGGGTCAAAAGAAGGACTTGACAGGCTCAGAAAAGTCTAAAATAGTGAAATATCTTGCAAAGGGATGCAGCACTCTTAAAATTGCAAAGCTTCTGAAGCGTGATCATTGGATAATCAAGCGTTTCATTCAAAATAGTCAACAGGGTCGCAAGAAGCATGTGGAAAAACCAAGGCGCAAAATAACTGCCCATGAACTGTGAAAAGTCAAGCGTGCAGCTGCCAAGATGCCACTTGCCACCAGTTTGGCCATATTTCAGAACTGCAACATCACTGGAGTGCCCAAAAGCACAAGGTGTGCAATACTCAGAGGCATGGCCAAGGTAAGAAAGGCTGAAAGACGACCACCACTGAACAAGACACACAAGCTGAAACGTCAAGACTGGGCCAAGAAATATCTCAAGACTGATTTTTCTAAGGTTTTATGGACTGATGAAATGAGAGTAAGTCTTGATGGGCCAGATGGATGGGCCCGTGGCTGGATTGGTAAAGGGCAGAGAGCTCCAGTCCGACTCAGACGCCAGCAAGGTGGAGGTGGAGTACTGGTTTGGGCTGGTATCATCAAAGATGAGCTTGTGGGGCCTTTTCGGGTTGAGGATGGAGTCAAGCTCAACTCCCAGTCCTACTGCCAGTTTCTGGAAGACACCTTCTTCAAGCAGTGGTACAGGAAGATGTCTGCATCCTTCAAGAAAAACATGATTTTCATGCAGGACAATGCACCATCACACGCGTCCAAGTACTCCACAGCGTGGCTGGCAAGAAAGGGTATAAAAGAAGAAAAACTAATAAAATGGACTCCTTGTTCACCTGATCTGAACCCCATTGAGAACCTGTGATTCATCATAAAATGTGAGATTTACAAGGAGGGAAAACAGTACACCACTCTGAACAGTGTCTGGGAGGCTGTGGTTGCTGCTGCATGCAATGTTGGTGGTAAACAGATCAAAACACTGACAGAATCCATGGATGGCAGGCTTTTGAGTGTCCTTGCAAAGAAAGGTGGCTATATTGGTCACTGATTTGTTTTTGTTTTGTTTTTGAATGTCAGAAATGTATATTTGTGAATGTTGAGATGTTATATTGGTTTCACTGGTAAAAATAAATAATTGAAATGGGTATATATTTGTTTTTTGTTAAGTTGCCTAATAATTATGCACAGTAATAGTCACCTGCACACACAGATATCCCCCTAAAATAGCTAAAACGAAAAACAAACTAAAAACTACTTTAAAAAATATTCAGCTTTGATATTAATGAGTTTTTGGGGTTCATTGAGAACATGGTTGTTGTTCAATAATAAAATTATTCCTCAAAAATACCACTTGCCTAATAATTCTGTACTCCCTGTATTGTGTGGCAAACAAATCAGGAAATAGCAGCTTCTATTAAGCCTTTCTCACTTCCGTGTATCAGATGGACTAAACTGTTAATAATATAAGTAATAAACATTACTAACTTCATATGAGAAAAATAGGTTGTTTAAATGTTTTCCTAAAATATTTATTCATTTTATTATTGTTAGTGTTTAAAGTGAACAGGCAGTCAAGAAAAAGCATTTCTGAGTTAATAAGGAGAATACCTGTGGAAAGAAAGGACCATACTGGTCTCTTCTGTGGCAGGGGCACTGTAGCCATATTCTCTAGTGACTTGATCTAATGTTGCACTATCCAGTGTATAACCCAATGATAACATCAGAAAGCTGGCAATGATCTCTGCACATCAAAGATCACCACTAAAACCTCTATGCAAAGTGCAGACAACAGTACTCTCACTGTGCAGATTAAAGACTATCAACTTCAAAAAATAAAATAAAATAAAGCCAGAATAGCACTGGCTAGTTCAGCACTGCCTTTCACTGCTTACCCCCTCAGCAGCTCTTTTCTATAAATAGGGAAGTTGAGGTCCAGTCTTTGCAACATTACTTGCAGGGCCGGATTTCCATAATGCTGGATACACACGTTGAAATTTCCTGTGCGATTCGCGGGATCGAACAGATCGATTCAATTATTTCCAACATACTCGATTCGAATTTCGATCATTTCTGCCATCGATTTAGCATACTTAACATGCAAATCGACGGCAGAAACTATTGAAATCCGAATCGAGCATGTTGAAAATAATCGAATCGATCTGTTCGATCCCGCGAATCGCACAGGAAATCTCAACGTGTGTATCCAGCATTAGACTCTGTAGGCTCGTGCCCACAGGCCCCTCATGATGGAAAGGCAGCTCACTTCCCTCCCCCAGTGCCTTCCCAACCTAGGCTATGATGGATAGACAGTATATGTAAAGCTATGAAAATGTCTTTGATGCAATGATTGACAGACACAGCTGGAGTGCACAAGTACACATGGTCACAAGGAGTAAACGAATGAGGAGATGGTGTTATTGCAAAATATAAAGGGTAGCCAATGCTATTGACAGACCTGTCACCTAGCACTAGGAGATCAGTAACCAGATGGAAAGATTGTGTTGGCCATCTTTGCCCTAAACGATCCTGCCAGTATACTGCAGCTATTAACATGGGGGTTTGTTGGCCAGAGCTCATTAGACAAAGGCATCACACGGTTTGTTTGCAATTTCCCTGCCATCAAGAAAAAGGCTTTTCAATCTGGTTTTTTTTCTCAACTAAGAGTCCCACTTTATCAGAAACAAGTGTAAAACACAAGCATTGTATTTTTTTTATAGTTATTACATTTTTATGTATTTTGGCATTTTTGCAACCTCCAGAGATTATTTTTTTTTACTAGCTGGAATTGGCAGGCTGAGCAGAACCTAGGAATCCAAAAAACATTATTCAGACTATAATGAATGTCTGTGCTAATAAGGGACAGTTGGCAACCCAAAACAATAGGCTAATTAGTTTAGCAATGTAAATATAATTTGTTTTGTAGAAGCAATTACTCATATTTACTGCTGACAGCTCAGCCAAAGACTTCACTTTCTTTCAGCACAGAGCACAATATAGTTAGCACTTAACCTTTGATCTATAGGCTGGTTGGTATTATAATAATAACATATACATAACAGTAGCCAAGGTAACATCAATAGTTGTCAGAGCTTGGTATTTTCTATTTTCTCTCCTTTATCTAATATATCTTGCTATGGGTCTCACATACTGAGAAGTATTGTAGGTACAAAATAATACTACCTAGCCATTGTTTATTTAGTGTGTAACTTTCTATAATATCTACTAGTTCTATGCAACAAATCTTATTTATAAGTCCTTGAAATAAAATGCATCTCTGATCCAGATAATCTGTATAAATTTGTCATTCAAAATACATCATGCTGCTGCTGCCAAGTTTCACCTTTGATAAAGCTCTGCAATAGTAATAATGTATAATAAATATTAAATATATAAACAATCTAATAGCTTCAGCTAAGCAAAGATAAATAAATAAATATGGAAAGTAATACGCGTCTAGATATAAAACTCTAAAGGCCTAGACTGATGCTGCCCACCGGAGATCGGAACCCAATCCCTTAGGCAACAATGCTGGGCCAGGGCAGTTTGAATACAATTTTTGTGTCAATACGGTGGAGGGGGGGGGGGGAGGGGGAGCAGAGGACCTATGGAGCCGCTGGTGTGACATCACACGGAGGGCAGGGTGAGCAGGGAGAACAAAGTTATCGGCTGTGGCTCAACTGAGTTGATCTGCCTGGTGGTTTGCTGGCTGGGCGGCGGTCATGGGCTGCTGTATGCACTCTGGATTATCGGCAGAGGTGGTTGTTATCTACTGAAGTAACTGCTGCATGCCGGATCCCCACCTCTGGTGTCCTGATAACAACATTTTAGAATGAAGCACTGCCGCTGTAAATAGCCTGCAGCCACCACTACACCAGGTGCCATAGCACCGCCATTGTCCATAGCTTAAATTTGCCTAGGCTACAGAGTTCCGCAACATAGTAGTGGAACTCAACTGCTGCTATTAACATCAGGTGCTGCCACTACTGCTGTTAATTACATTGAGCTCCTCTAGGGCCCAAATTACTGATGGTAGCTGGTAACCGAGTAATTAAACATTGGTGCCTATGGTGGTGCCAATTTTTTTCATGCCGTAAATTGTGCCCAAATTACCGGCTTCACCACAGGTCTGACCATGGGCCTGATTAACAAAGCGGTGATAACTCAGTTATCACGCCTAAAAGACTTTAGCACCAATTTGTGCTCTTTATCGCGCGCAAAGTTTTACGCGCGCAATCGCGTAATTACGCGCGCAGCGCCCATAGGGTTTAATGGGCGCATCGCGCACACTGCACTGTGCGCAACGCGATTGCGCGGGAATTTCGCGCGAGTTTCATTTTATCACGCCTAAACTGAGTTTAGGCGTGATAAGGGGCTTTTCACAGGCGTGCAAACACTTTGCACCGCTTTGTGAATCAGGCCCCATATATGCAGTGTAACATAGATGTAAACAAATCCTCAGAAATTCTGTTTACAAAAAGCATGAATAGTGCTTTAGCATACGGACAAGAAATCTGCTAATGACAAGGAGATTGTTTATTTGCGAATTGGTATTACTGTTCTAATACAGTACAATATTTGGAGGATCACCATTCAGGAACCACCTGATTAAAGGTAACCTTAAGTCAGGGGAAAAAATGAGTTTAACTCACCTGGGGCTTCCCTCAGCCCCCTGCAGCTGACCCGGTGCCCTTGCAGCCCCGCTACGATGCTCCTGGACCCGCCAGCGGCAACTTCCGGTTTTGCCGTCACCGGCCGTCAGGCTGGGAACGCGAGTGATTCTTCGCGTTCCCAGCCACAATAGCACCCCCTATACTGCTATTGCGGCCTTCCTTGCCGCAATAGCAGCATAGGGGGTGCTATTGTGGCTGGGAACGCGAAGAATCACTTGCGTTCCCAGCCTGTTGGCCGGTGACGGCGAAACCGGAATTCGCCGCCGGCGGGTCCAGGAGCATCGGAGCGGGGCTGCGAGGGCACCGGGTCAGCTGCAGGGGGCTGAGGGAAGCCCCAGGTGAGTTAAACTCATTTTTTTTTCCTGACTTAAGGTTACCTTTAAGGCCATGCGGCGCCCATCTTGTAACTTCATTATCTCAAGGCGCATCCCCACCAGCCTTCTCTATATTTATTGGGATGTCGGTTTTGTCCAATGTTTACCCTCACTGTACATTCACCAGGATACAGTTTTTTATTGTTATAAAGCATATTTGCCATCATTATTTAGGAAGCAAGCTGGCTGCTGCTCTCCTAAGCTGCTCCACACCCAGGGGCGTAACAATAGACCCTGCAAGAGATGCAGCTGCAGAGGGGCCCAGGAGCCACAAGTGGCCCCATGGGGGGAGAAGTTTCTTTCCCCTGTCCTGTGAGACTGACAACTAAGGGCACTGAGCTTTCTGCGCTGTATGCAATTGTTCTAATGACTGTATCTGCTCAGCCACTGATAAGGAATCATACAAAGTTTTGCAGACAAAGATTTGTAGACAGTCCCTATTCAGTGTTCAGCAGGGTCTTGTCTTGTACAGTGCTGATCCACCCCTAACCTTTCTACCCCTCCCCAAGTGCTGTGTACCGTAGTGATGCTTGAGGAGTCTGGGGCCCCCCCATCCAAAGTTTGGCTCAGTGATTTCTAGTTACGCCCCTGTCCACACCATGTGCTTGGAGGAGGTGCTTCAGTGGAGATGAAAACAGGTAGGCAGTAGAAGGAAGAGGCATGTATGCTATAAACCAGCAGTTCTGGATGTACAGTATGACTAGACTTTCAAAGATATGAACAAATGATTTTTCCATTCACTATCTGAACTGTAATGAAGCCTTACAAGGGTAATGTATTGTTCATGTGAAGTTAATACTTGCAATTACCTTATTTTTTTAAGGGAAACTGCACTTGACATAACTTTTTCTGCGGAGGACCTTTTTGGTTCCTTTTAGCACTTTATAAAAAAATCTTGCATCGCACTGGGGAATCAATAGGAAAAACTTCTGTAATTTAGACCTTTTGAATGTTTTGTCCTTATTGGCTTCATACGTTTTTAACATTCCTTCACTCTACCTGGCTTAACTATCAACTTGAATAAGTCAGGAGATAAGCAGAGAAAGATAACTTGATTTACAGATGAATGGACACTAGTGTCATCTTTAAGGAAAAAAAAATCTAGGCTCTATTAGTTATCATCATTAACACAACAGAAAGTGTAAATAAAAAAAGTAATTCTGAAAGTCTCATTAAAGGAAATCCGTAGTGAAAAAAAGGTCAGATACTTATCTATAAAGACGGAAGGTTTTGGGGCCTCCAGGAGTCCTCGGAAGGCTTCGGGAGCACTCTGGCTCACTGATGTGATTTTGAGCAGTTGGTCGAATAGCTGTACCAAGGAGTGATAGCACTGGAAAGAGGGGACCGAGAAGGGACAGGGATGGCTCAATAGGATGCAGAGCCTTCCCTTTCTATAGGTAAATATCTGACTTTATCACTTCAGTTTTACTTTAAACTTACTGTATGATACACAGTGTTTTCAATAGAAAGAACAGCTTTTTTTTTTTAGCTGTTTTAAAGCTTAAAGAGAAACTCCTACCTAGAATTGAACTTTATCCCAATCAGTAGCTGATACCCCCTTTTACATGAGAAATATAATGCTTTTCACAAACAGACCATCAGGGGGCGCTGTATGACTGATTTTGTGCTGAAACCCCTCCCACTAGAAGCTCTGGGACCGCGGTACTTTTGGCAGTTTGTTACAATGTAACAAGGTTCACAGACAGGAAGTAGCTGTTTACAGCTGTCTCTAACAGCCAAAACAGCTAGGAGCAGCTACATAACCTGCCAACAGTAAAAATGTCACCATGTAATAAATGTCAGAATGTAAATTGGGGAGAGGAAACATTTTACAATGAGCAAACACTGTCTAAATCATTTATACATAATTATGGTAAAAATGAAGCACTTTTTTTTTACTACATTATTTTCACTGGAGTTCCTCTTTAAGCCATGTATAAAAAAATCAGTTTTACTCACCTGGGGCTTCTACCAGCCCCTTGCAGCCGTCCCATGCCCTCACAGTCACTCACAGATCCTCTTGTCCCCCATCGCCAGCTAGTTTCGTCTTCGTCGACAGGCTTACTGCGCCTGTGCAGGCCTGGCCACATGTCTCCTTCTTTGCGTTCCCGTCCGCAATAGCAGGCGCAGGATGCTATTGTAGCTGGAACGCGTAGAAGGCTGCGTGTGGCCAGGCCTGTCAGCAAAACTAAACTATCTGGCAGCGGGGGACCAGAGGATCTGTGATTGACTGCAAGGGCACGGGACAGCAGCACAGGGCTGATAGAAGCCCCAGGTAAGAAAAAATTATTTTATGTGTCCGTTTACACAAGGAAAAAAATATATAAATTGCACTGACCGATATAAGAGTGGAAATATTTTCATTCAACACATCCTGGAATTATCCTTTAACATTAATTGTTGCTAACTTCAATCAGTTTAATGACAAACTATAATTTATTGTTACATTTGTGGCTATTTAAGCTCCTCAGTAAAGTGAGTTAACCAAGTCATGTTCTTCCTGCCCACACCTTATAATATCTTTAGCTTGGCTATATATCTTCATCTGACTGCAATAGGGATTATCTCAACAAAGGATGGTCAATATATGGTACTTATGAACTATTATATAATCTCTTGAAACACAAAAAGACACGTACAGACAGCCATCTTCCACTGATAAAAAGCAGCATATTTTGATGATATTGCATAATTTAGGTAGATGACTTTCTACCAAGAAAGCAATAAATGATTAATTATGAATTGAGTGTGTGGGTCATAGTTGGCCTTGCATATAATCCTGACATAAAAGTAGAGTGGCTGCCATGGCAACAAGACAGGTTTTTCAAAACAACTCCCTCTTGGTAGTGTCTTTCCTGTGCTCTTTTCAAGGCAAATGAGTCACAGCCAAACAGGGCAGGAAATATCTTTTTTTTTTCCTCAACACATTTGCTTTGATCATTTTGTAGTTAAAATGTGCATCAAAGTAGAACTGTTATGCTCGTGCACTGTTGACCGTTCCACTACCGTGCGAGTCTCCTGAGTGCAGAGTCTAAGTGACCACGAGTCTTCACTAGAGCACCCCAGGAGAGGGTGATGGGCCGCAACCCCTAGTGGGCGGCGGACTACTTAGCTGCCTAGTGCCCACCAGGTTGCACCCAGGAAGAACTCTAGCAGTGGTTCAGAGAACAGGTGATGCCTCGATGTGGAGGTTTGGTCAGAGAGGTCTGATACGGAGTTGAAACAGGAAGTAACTTATTGTAAGCAGTAACAGAGGCGTTAAGATGATGAGATCCGGATTCAACTAGGTCCAGGCAGCAGGATTCAGTACAATGAACAATCCGGGGTCAGGGTAGGCAGCAAGGTTCAACACGATAAACAATCCGAGGTCAGGGCAGGCAGCAGGGTTCAACACGATAATCAATCCGAGGTCAGGGCAGGCAGCAGAGTTCAGCACGATAATCAATCCGAGGTCAGGGCAGGCAGCAGGGTTCAGCACGATAATCAATCCGAGGTCAGGGCAGGCAGAGATCAAGCAGTGCCAAAGGCAATCCGGGTCACGGCAGGCAGCGAGCAGGAAGGTCCAGAAACAAGCCGAGGTCAAAAGAGGCAGCAACAAGGTTAGGTGCACACAAGCTGACAATACGATCAGCGCAGAGTGTTGGAGGCAGGGGCCTTAAATACTGGAGCTGGGCTGACCCTCCGTTCAAATTGCGCACCACGCATGCGCACCCGCGCCCGCAAAGAGCCGCGCACGCGTGCACAGTCTCCTGCGCACGCGCACAGTGCTCCCCGCGCCGCGGCCACAGCGGCAGACGTCAATCCACCGTCAGTGAAGCGCACGTGCGCGGACACACAACTCCCAGGAGGCCAACCCGTAAGCTAGGACCCGGCCTGGATCGCGGGAGCCTGGCCATCCGTCTGCCAGCCACCCTGTTCACCGATCGGGTCTCTTGGACCCGCAGCCAGTGGTAAGCCAGCTAAGCGACCCTGACAGTGCTCCCCCCCCCCCCCTTAAAGTGAACCTAAAGTCAGGAAGAAAAAATGAGTTTAACTCACCTGGGGCTTCCATCAGCCCCCTGGAGCTGATCGGTGCTCACGCTGACTCCATCAGATGTCCCTGGGCCGGCCGGCGGCGACTTCCAGTTTCGCCGTCACCGGCCGACAGGCTGGGAACGCGAGTGATTCTTCGCGTTCCCAGCCAGAATAGCGCCCCCTATGCTGCTATTGCGGCCTCCCTATGCTGCAATAGCAGCATAGGGGGCGATATTGTGGCTGGGAGCGCGAAGAATCACTTGCGTTCCCAGCCTGTCGGCCGGTGACGGCGAAACCGGAAGTCGCCACCGGCCGGTCCAAGGACATCTGATGGAGTCAGCGTGGGCACCGATTAGCTTCAGGGGGCTGAGGGAAGCCCCAGGTGAGTTAAACTCATTTTTTCTTCCTGACTTTAGGGTCACTTTAAGGGCAGTCTCCGAATGACCTCAGGCCCTGGCTTTTCAGGAAAGTTTCTGTGAAAAATTCTGACCAACCTGGGAGAATGTACATTCTGAACCGGTTCCCAAGAATTCTCCTCCACTCCAAACCCCTTCCACTTGACCAGATACTGCAAGACCCCTGAACGCCTTCTGGAATCCAAAATTTTCTCAACCTCAAATTCTTCTGCGCCGTCTATCAGAATAGGTTGTGGAGGTTTAGCAACTGTTCTCCCAGAAGAATCTGGAATTAATCTTTTCAGAAATGACACATGGAAAACTGAATGAATCTTCAAGGAATCAGGTAAGGTGAGTTTAAAGGCAACATCATTGATCTTCTTCTCAATCGGAAAAGGCCCAATATATTTAGGACCCAACTTCTTGGAGGGGCAATTTGCCAACCAAACCATGTCCCCGGGCATAAACTCTGAACTCTTTCTCCTTTTTTTTTTTTTTTTCACAATCAACGTTTATTGATATAAAACATACATGAAGAAGAACACGAAGTATCTGTATGAATATCATTATAACTAAAACAGTGTTTACATATCGTTATAGTACTGACATAATGCATACGATTTAGAGTATAGTTGTATCCATGTATAAGTATCTGCATGCAGTAAACAGTACACAGGCATATCAAAGTGAGCATTATGATGTAGGGAACATAAATCAGATCACCTATTTGTTTAGCTATATATAAGGCATATAGAACAGGACTTATCTGTTGTTCAGTAGGTAAGCAGTCACTCCCATGTGCAAAGGGGGGGGGGAGAAGAGGGGAAAAGAAAAGAGAAAGGAAGAGAAAAAGAGGGGGGGGGGGAGTGGAGAAAGGGAAAATAATTCACACCAAATTCAGAGAGTCAAGGCTTTATATTCGTCAGAGCATTGGAAGTCTGTCCATACAGACCAAGTGATTGTGTATTGTTCCGAGCGGTCTTGTGACATAAGAATCATTCTTTCCAATGTCTCAATTACATTTACTTTTTGTATCCAATCCCTCACGAAGGGAGGGTTGGAAGATTTCCATTGTAAGGGTATCAGGGCCTTGGCCGCATTGAGAAGGTGGATAGTCAGGGACTTTTTATATGCTTTCAGGGGAGAATTTGTATCATGTAGGAGGAAGACACTTGGGGTGAAATCCAGCTTGGAACATGTAATTTTTTCTGTAAGTCTGTGTATAGATTTCCAGTATGTGTCAAGGGAGGGGCATGACCAGAAAGTGTGTAGTAGGCCACAGTCTAGGTCGCCACATCTCCAACAGCTATCTGGGACTTATGGAAACATCTTGTGAAGAGCTTTGGGAGTTCTGTACCATCTGGTAAGTGTTTTATAACTCAATTCTTGAGTGGATACATTTAAAGATCCTTTATGGGTTAACACAAGGATCTTCCCCCACTGATCATGTGTTAGTTCGTGTCCCAGGTCTTTTTCCCAGTCCTCCTGGTATTTCAATTTTTCAGGGCATGCTGACATCAGCAGGATTTGGTATATCTGGGAAATGAGATGGGTATGTGGGTTCACACTGACTACCAAGTTCTCAAAAGGCGTTAGAGGCTTTGACCAATCAAATTTGTCTTTGAGTGAGTTCAGGTATGAGCGTAGGTGAAAGTATTGCCAATTTGAGAGGTGGATTCTGTCATTAAGTGTGGCTATGTCTGAGTGGGTTTTAACTGTCCCCCTAGTGATAAAATCTAGAATTCGTGGCCATTTACCTTCTGGCCAGTCGCGTAGAAAGGGGATATCTCTTGCTAGTGCAAAAGAGGGATTAGCCATTAAGGGTGTGAGCTTGCCAGGAAATGTGGTTAATCTCATTGTGGGTAGGTGTCTCCTCATACTTTTGATTGTGGCTAAAATGAGGGGGTTTCCCCATGCGTGTTTCTTTTGGCTCGTTGTATCTGACCATCCCAAAGCATGAGCTGGGCACTTAGTTATTTCTTGTTCAATAGAGACCCACTTCTTGAGGGGGCCGACACTAGACCATTCAATTACTCTGGAAAATTGCGAAGCCAGATGGTATTTAAGCAGGTTTGGCAGGCTCATTCCCCCAGCCTCTTTAGGGAGATTTAAGATGGATCGTTTGATACGTGGGGGTTTATGGCCCCAGATAAATTTGTTGATTTGCGTTTGTAAGGAGCGTAAGAAAGAGGCTGGAAGGTCAATGGGTAAACATTGACTGATATACAGAAATCTGGGGAGGATATTCATTTTGACAGACGCCATCCTGCCAAACCATGAAAGACTAGATTTCTGTCCCCAACTCAAGAGATCTCTTTTTAAAGTTTCTCCAATGCGTAAGAAGTTTGCTTCAAATAGTCCACTTAAGTCTGGTGTAATGTCGATTCCCAAGTATCGAAGTGGGCTATTAGTCCAATGGAAGGCGAATGAGGTACGACAGGTTTGAACCACATCATCTTCTAAAGAGATGTTCAGGGCATTAGATTTGTGAAAGTTGATTTTCAAATTTGAAATTATTCCAAATTCCTCGAATCTTTGTATTAACCTGGGAAGAGAGGTGTGGGGTTTTTGTAAGAAAAATAGGAGATCATCTGCGAATGCCGCAACTACATGATATTCCTTACCAATCCACATCCCATGGATATCCCTATCGGATCTAATTGCATTTAAGAATGGTTCTAAGGTAAGTATGTAGATCAAGGGGGATAGGGGGCACCCTTGTCTTGTGCCATTCGTGATTTGGAGTGGTGTTGACAGTATCCCATTCGCCTTCACTCTGGCCGAGGGGTTGGAATATAACAGATTCACCCATCTCTCTATGGCTGACCCCACATTAAGCCTCGACAGGGCGGCATGTATATAATCCCATGCCACCCTGTCGAAGGCCTTTTCAGCATCTGTAGATAGTAGGAATGCCTTCATAGCCTTTTTCTTGGCATACGCTATTACATTAACAGTCCTCATAACATTGTCCTTGGCCTCTCTCCCTGGGACGAAACCTGTTTGGTCTAAGTCAATCACTTCAGGTATGTGAGGAAGTAATCTATTGGCCAAGATTTTGGCCAATAACTTGGCGTCTAGGTTGAGAAGAGAAATTGGCCTATAATTTGAACATTTTTGAGGGTCTTTACCCGGTTTTGGGATCACAGCTATATGGGCTTCCAATAGTTGTGAGGTTGGAGAAGTATCTGGGGTGAGTGAGTTAAACGCTGCTATGAAAGCAGGAGCTAAGTTGGTACTGAATAGCTTATAATATTGGGATGTGAAACCGTCCGGTCCCGGAGATTTCCCTGATTTAAGGGCTTTGATAGCCGCATAGAGTTCATCTTCTGTTAGAGGAGATTCTAGATCTTCCTTCTCGGATTCTGTTAGATTAAGGGGCTTAGAGTATTTGGATACAAATTCTGAGATTTTTGTTTCTCTGTTATCTGGGGAGTCTACTCTGGTTTGTTTCTGTTTAAGGTTATATAAGGAGGTATAGTAGTTTTTAAATTCCTCTACTATCTCCTCAGATCTAACAATTTTCCTCTGTTGATTGGTGACTAGCGAAGGGATATGAGTGGCGTTAACCTGTTTTTTCAGGGCTCTAGCCAGATACTTCCCTGATTTGTTGCCTGATTCATAAAAAATTCTTCTACCTGACAGAATTTTTCGCTTGGCTTCCGTGAAAAGGAGGTGGTATAGTTTTGACCTGGTCTCATTCAATTCAGAGAGAGTTTGAGAGGCCAAGGATTGTTTATGAAGACTTTCTAGCCTTTTGATTTCATTAGTCAATTTTTGAATTCCTTCTTCCCTTTCCTTTTTTAGTTGTGCTCCCAATCGTATAAAATGGCCTCTCACCACAGCTTTATGTGCTTCCCACACCGTAAGGGCCGACACTTCTGAACTGTTGTTTAAGGCAAAATAATCAGAGAGGACTGAGGAGATTTTCTCTGAATTCTGTTTGTCAGTTAGTATGTTAGGATTTAGACGCCAACACCATGATTTAGTGATCTTTGCTGGGAATCGCAGAGTTAAAAAAACAGGAGCATGGTCTGAGATAGTCTTAGATCCTATCGAGGAGTTTTGTATCAGGGCTAAATCTCGTTGGGGTAGAAGGATGTAGTCGATTCTTGTATGTTTATTATGGATTGGCGAAAAAAAGGTAAAGTCCTTCTCTGTAGGATGTGTTATTCGCCATGAGTCCATCAGTGTCAGCCCCTGAAGTGCGGTTTTGATTAGCTTTAAAGCCCTGTACGATAAGGAGGAAGTGCCATTAGAACAAGGGGGTTGAGGGGAATGTTAAGGTCTCCCCCGAGGATCAGAGTGCCCTTACTGAAATTCAGGAGTTCAGAGGTAACTGCTCTGATAAAGGAGGGTTGATGTCGGTTCGGTGTGTATACCGAAGCAAAAGTTAGCTGTCTCTCTCCGATTTTCCCTCTAACAAGGATAAATCTGCCATCTGGGTCTCTTTTGACATCCTCAAGTATGAATGGGACTGTTTTGTGAAAGAGAATGGACACTCCTTTTGTTTTAGTGGTAGGGGAGGTAGAGTGTAGAGCTATCTGGAAGAAATTGTTAAGTTTTGGAGGTATATGATTAGCTCTAAAATGCGTCTCTTGCAAAAGTGCTATTTCAACTTTTTCTCTGCGCAGTAGGTCAAAAAGCATGGACCTTTTCTCGGGGGTGTTAATCCCATTGACATTAAGGGACATGATCTTCCATGTCTCCCATCTGGAGGTGGAGTTAGTGTCGTGGGGAGAGGAATGAGACATGGTCGAACAAACCTGATCTTGGCCCCAGAGGGTAATCGGAAGAGAGATAACCTCAAGTAGCAGGAGAGAGCTCAGAGAAAAGAAAAGTAGGAGAAGAGGGAGGGGGGGGAAATGTTTGCACATGGGAGTGATAGATGAAGGTCTCTTCAGGTATAAGGTGGTCAGGTTACTGAACCCACTCGGGAACGACTTGGGTGGTCGCTCCTGAATCCTTGGTGGGGAATAAAGCCAGTATATACCAGGTATATACTGAGTGGGAGTAGCGAGCGTCAACAAATACAGTGACAGAAAGTCCTAAACAACCCGCTGTACCACCATATACTTATGTAATTATATCATTTCCGTCTATCCCCGGCATAATGTTGTCATGAACTAAGGGGTAAAGTACGGTAAGCACACATTAAAGAAGCATGAACCAAAAGATAAAACATACAACTGAGAGTTATGTTGAGGTTTTGACCTAGTGTTTCACCTCATTGGGCTTATCTAGCGTGAATTTAGGATTATAACCTTCTAGGAGCACATATCTTAAAGCCTAACCACAATTCTATAGTTCTGTAGGTATCCCTGATACCAAGAGCAGCAACAACAAGGAGAGGGTAGGGGATGGGAGGAGGATGGGGGGGGGGGGGGGAGAAGGTAAACAGGGAAACAAACATGCAAGGAGGGAGGGAGGGAGGAGTCTGGTAGGGTATGACATAGAGAGGGGACATCTGATATGTCACTTGATGTTAATATAATACATAGTAATCTTAAGCATTTGTTTGTATCATATGAGCGGAATATCAGATTATCCAGCATTTAGATTATCTGGTTATCCCCCCTTCTCCCTCCCCCCCATGCATAAGAAGGCACAATGGTGTAATATTAGCCAACTGGGCAAATTCTGCCAATTATCTAGAGTTCCCCCTTTCCATCCATGCGAACATGTACTTAGAGCCATAAAGTCGCTGTTCATGCTGAGGCTTGCTTCTTAAGTGAGGAACTTATGAGAGAAAAAGAGGATAGGAGGGGGGGTCAATCTTCATCCGAAGTATCAGCGTTGCCCTCAGTGTTTGCATCCTTCTCGGTGTTGCACATTTGGGAACCCTCTGTTGCTGAAAACTGCGGCTGCGGGGTTTCCCCTGTTTGGAAATCTTGTATTGCCTCAGTACCGTCCCAGTTAGGAATCTTGATTATGGGTAGGCCCAAGTCGGTGCAGAAGTTTGCAAGACCCGCAGAGTGTCTTAGTGTAAACAGCTTGCCACCAGCAAATACTGCTAAAGCAAAGGGGAACCTCCAGTGATATGTTAAACCTTTCTCTCTCAGGGCCTTGAGCAATGGCTGTAGAGCATGTCTTTTCGCCAAAGTAATAGCGGAGAGATCATGGTATAGATGGATGGTATGATCATTGAACAGGATCTCGTCTTGATTCCTGGCAGCGCGCATAATCTCATCCTTAAGTGGGAATGATTCTAAGCAACATATGATGTCTCTGGGTTTGTCGTTATCAATGTTGCGTGGTTTAAGGGCTCTGTGTGCTCTAACGTATCCAATCGCAGTGTCTGAAGGTCTCTCAAGAAGGTTGTTAAAGATGGTTGATAATGCTGGCTTTATCTGATCGTTGGTCACGGTCTCAGGGACCCCTCTGACCCTTATGTTGCAGCGTCTTCCCCTATTGTCTAAATCCTCCAGGTGTGAGGAGTGTGTTAGTAGCAGATTGTTGTGGGTGATTGCCGTTTTCTGGAGCAGACTAATGTGGGTGTCTCGTTTTGAGCCTGCGGCCTCTAAAGTATTTAGGCGGTTTCCTATAACAGCCACCTCCGCGCGCACTCCAGCTATGGCTGCATGGAGAGAGGTTTTAATGTCCTCCGCCATTGCTCGGATATCTGCCAGAGTAGCGGTTTTATGCTGTTTATCACCCACCTTCTGGATCTGCGTTGGGGAAGAGTCTGGGGAAGGCTGCGTTACTCGCGTCTCCTTAACCGGCGCCATCTTGGAAGTCTGAGATGCGGCCTTCCGAGGCTTAAAGATCTCCGGTACCGTTCTCCCAGATTGAGTGAGCGAGGGTCCAGGGTCAGCTGAGGTGGTCTGTGAGCTCCGCGTACTTCTCATGCCAAGCCGGGGGTAGAGCGGTGCGGATTACAAGGTGCTTATGGTGGATGTGGTGCGGGAGCTCTGGATCAAGCGGCCATCTCCTGTCGGCGCCAAGCCACGCCCCCTCTTTCTCCTTTTTTTATCTGCCTGTTGTTTCATTGTTTGTTGTTGCAGAAGCTCCTGAACAATCTCAAAGTTCTTGTCATTTTGGATACACGATCCTGTACTTCAGGGACTGATGATTCCTCAGTCACACCTGGCAGACTTGTAGGATGAAATCCATAATTAATAAAAAATGGAGTTTGCCCAGTAGATGAGTGTACCACATTATTGAAAGAGAATTCTGCCATGGGTAGTAGTGAAATTCAATCGTCCTGTGCAGCAGAAGAAAAACATCGTAGATATTGTTCCAAGACTTGATTGACTCTTTCAGTCTGCCCATTAGATTCAGGATGATATCCAGATGATAAAGACACTTGGATCCCTAATAACAAACACAACTCTTTCCAGAATTTTAATGTAAATTGTACACCCCTATCAGAGACAATGTCAGAAGGTAATCCGTGCAGTTTGACCACTTCCTGCAAGAAAACCTGGGCCGTAAGTGCTGCAGAAGGAATTTTTTTTAAAGGAACGAAATGTGCCATCTTGGAAAACCTATCTACTATTTATTTATTGTATTTATAAAGTGCCAACATATTATGCAGCGCTGACTATAACTAGAATGGAAGTGAATCCTTGAGAAGGAGGCAGTTCCACAATGAAATCCAGAGATATCATATCCCAAGGGCGGGAGGGTATAGGGAGCGGGGACAACAGCCCCCACGGCCGGACTCTAGGTGTCTTGGATCTGGCACAGATCACACAGGATTCCACGAACTTCTTGCAATTTTCAGACATTCCTGGCCACCAGAATTTTCTTTGAAGAAGATTAAGTGTCTTCTTGAACCCAAAGTGCCCTGCTAGTTTATAATCATGATTCCATTGTAACACTGAAGTCCGGACATCTTTAGGCACATAAATCTGACCATCCTTGTAGAACACTCCATTCTTGTAAACTAATTGATCCTTAACCTCAGCAGATAGGGAAGTAGATGCTTGTTGAATCTGACCCATCAATTCAGGTAGAAGTACGAGAAAATTACGTGTTGATAAAATAGTATCTGATGATTCAGAAGTGATTTCCTTTGACCCGTCAGGAAACATCCTGGAGAGCGCGTCCGGTTTATTGTTCTTTGTGCCAGGACGGTATGTGACATGGAAGTCGAAGCGTGAGAAGAACAGGGCCCACCTTGCCTGCCTAGGCCTGAGTCTTTTAGCAGTTCGAAGATATTCTAAATTTTTGTGATATGTGAATATCAAGATTGGATGCTGTGCTCCTTCCAATAAGTATCTCCATTCTTCTAAAGCTGACTTGATGGACAGTAGTTCCTTATCTCCAATGTCATAATTCTTCTCCGCCGTATTAAGATCCTAGAAAAAAACGCTACAGGATGTAGTAATGATTTAGGTCCAAATCTCTGAGAAAGGATGGCTCCAATGGCATTGTCAGAAGCATCCACTTCAACTACAAATGGGATCTGCACGTCGAAGAACTGGAGCAGAAGTGAATAAATGCTTTAATTTATCAAAAGCGTTCTGGGTGTCTTGATTCCACTGAAACTTTTGGTGTTGTTTAGTGAGTTGTGTAATCGACAAGACTACTGAAGAGAAATTTTTAATGAATTTTCGATAAAAGTTGGCGAATCCTAAAAATCTTTGGACACCTTTTTTATCAATAGGAGCTGGCCATTCCAGAATTGCTGAGACTTTCTTCTGATCCATTGAGACTCCTTGGGAAGAAATCTGTAGACCAAGAAATTGCATTTCCTCTTTGTGAAACATTTCTCTGGTTTTGCATATAGTCCATGAACCCTTAATCTGCCCAATCTGCGTTCTGGGTGTCTTGATTCCACTGAAACTTTTGGTGTTATTTAGTGAGTTGTGTAATCGGCAAGACTACTGAAGAGAAATTTTTAATGAATTTTCGATAAAAGTTGGCGAATCCTAAAAATCTTTGGACACCTTTTTTATCAATAGGAGCTGGCCATTCCAGAATTGCTGAGACTTTCTTCTGATCCATTGAGACTCCTTGGGAAGAAATCTGTAGACCAAGAAATTGCATTTCCTCTTTGTGAAACATTTCTCTGGTTTTGCATATAGTCCATGAACCCTTAACCTCCCTGGCGGTTTGTTAAAATCCGCCAGGGGGCAGCAAATACCTTTTTAAAAAAAAAAAAAAATTTTCACGTAGCGAGACAATGTCTCGCTACATGATAGCCGCTGCTGAGCGGCATCCCCCCAGCCCCTCCGATCGCCTTCGGCGAACGGAGATCAAGAGGTCCCGTTCAAAGAACGGGATCTCTTGGAGAGCTTCCCCCGTCGCCATGGCGACGGGGCAGGATGACGTCATCGACGTCGTGATGTCAAAGGGGAATCCGATCCACCCCACAGCGCTGCCTGGCACTGATTGGCCAGGCAGCGCACGGGGTCTGGGGGGGGGGGCTGCGGCGACGGGTATAGCGGCGGATCGGCGGCTAGCAGCGGCGATCGGAGGTTACACGCAGCTAGCAAAGTGCTAGCTGCGTGTAACAAACAAAAAATTATGCAAATCGGCCCAGCGGGGCCTGAGCGGTGCCTCCTGGCGGCATAGCCCGAGCTCAGCTCGGGCTTACCGCCAGGGAGGTTAATCTGCCCAATATTTTCCGAACATGAACTTGGTGTTCTTCAAGAGAGGATGAGAAAACAAGGATATCGTCCAGATAAATAACCATGAAGGTATCAAGGAAATCCCGAAAAATGTCATTGACAAAGTGTTGAAAGGTTGCGGGTGCATTGCACAATCCAAAGGGCATAACGAGGTATTCGAAATGGCCAAACCAGGAGCGAAAGGCCGTTTTCCATTCATCTCCTTCTCAAATACGTACTAAATTGTAAGCGCCTCTGAGATCAAGTTTGGAGAAGATTGTGGCAGATCGGTGTCTCTGGAATAATTCAGTGATTAGTGGTAATGGATACCGGTTCTTTACTGTAACTTTGTTCAACTCCCGATAATCAACACCAGGCCTTAAGGATCCGTCTTTCTTCTCAACAAAGAAAATGCATGCACCCGCTGGAGTGGTGGATGGCCTGATAAATCCCTTTTTAAGATTCTCATCAATGTATTCTTTAAGAACCACTAGTTCTGCTTCAGACAAAGAATAAAGATGGCCAAATGGAATTTCAGCTCCTGGTCGAAGTTTGATTGGACAATCATATATTCTATGAGGCGGTAACCTGTCAGCACCCTTTTTATCAAAAACATCCAAGAATTCATGATATATGGCCGGAATCAATTCTTGTTTCTTAGAGTCTGGACATAATAACTGTCCATAAGAGGGAAGACACGATGCTTTGCAATAGTCTGACTCAAATGACACTCTTCGAGTATTCCAGTCGACATCAGGATTGTGAACCTGCAGCCATGGCATCCCCAAGATGATAGGGAACAGAGGAGAATTGATTAAATTAAAGCTGAGACTCTTGATGTTGATGGTTAATAGTGACCAAAAGAGGAACAGTTTCCTGGATAATAGGGCCTGAATTAATGAGAGATCCGTCAGCCAACTGGATAGACAGAGGTTGTTCTTTACAGCATAGAGGAAGACTCAACTTCTTGGCCAGCGCAATGTCCATGAAGCAGGAGCATGCACTAGAGTCTAAGATGGCTCTAGTCTCGCTGATTCCTCCTGGGCCCTGAAGAGATAAGAATAATGGTATATGAGTGGAGGTAGGAGCATCCAGAATTTCATACTCCATTTCCATTTGTTTGATCTTACCGGTTGGTCTCACCGGACAATTCTGGCGAAAATGCCCAGGAGCTCCACAGTAAAGGCAGAGACGAGATGAGATGCGTCGTTGTCGTTCCTCAGAAGAGAGAGACAGGCTAGTGATACCAAGCTGCATAGGCTCCACCTCATCTCCGGAAGTAACACCTGACCCAGCGGATGCTGACGAATGTGGAGTGGTAGTTGGAAAGGACCATGTAGAAGAAGTGGCTCCAGATCTCTCTAGCCTTCTTTCCCATAATCTCCTATCTATTTGGAGATCAATGAGTTCTTTTAGTGTAGCAGGAATTCCCACCCTGGCTATCTCGTCCTTCAAATGGTCGGATAGTCCTTTTCTGAATTGAAAACGGAGAGCCACATCATTACATTGTGTGTCATCTTGCCACCGTCTGTAGTCAGTAACGTACTCCTCTACCGGGCGTCTACCCTGACGTAGAGATTGAAGTGCGACTTCAGTAGGGGCGGCTCGTCCTGGATCATCATACAACTTGGCTAGTGCCTCAAACAGACCAGTGACGGTTTGAGTTGACTCATGACCTTGTTCCCTCAACCGAAGAGCCCATGCCTGTGGTTCCCCTTGCAGAAGAGAAATTACTGCTCCCACTTGAGCGGCCTCAGTAGCATACGTCCTGGGTTGTAATGAGAAGTGTAATTGACAAGCACTTTTAAAGAGTCGTAATTACTTCTTATCCAGAGAAACGGTTGGGTAGAGGCACACTAGGCTCAGGAGTAGGGGTGGTGATAGTAACCGGAACTGGTGCTGGTGCTGGAGGGCCTGTAAGGGTTTGGACTTGTGTCTGCAATTGTTGATAACCCTGTTCGATCTTCTGTACTGAAATCATTAGGTTTGCGATCTGTTTACACAATTGGTCGTTGGGAGACATCCCTCCAGAGGCATCCATAGTGGCTGATCGTTCTGTTATGCTCATGCACTGTTGACCGTTCCACTACCGTGCGAGTCTCCTGAGGGCAGAGTCTAAGTGACCACGGGTCTTCACCAGAGCACCCCAGGAGGGGGTGATGGGCCGCAACCCCTAGTGGGCGTTGGACTACTTAGCTGCCTAGTGCCCACCAGGTTGCACCCAGGAAGAACTCTAGCAGTGGTTCAGAGAACAGGTGATGCCTCGATGTGGAGGTTTGGTCAGAGAGGTCTGATACGGAGTTGAAACAGAAAGTAACTTATTGTAAGCAGTAACAGAGGCGTTAAGATGATGAGATCCAGATTCAACTAGGTCCAGGCAGCAGGATTCAGTACAATGAACAATCCGGGGTCAGGGCAGGCAGCAAGGTTCAACACGATAAACAATCCGAGGTCAGGGCAGGCAGCTGGGTTCAGCACGATAATCAATCCGAGGCCAGGGCAGGCAGCAGGGTTCAGCACGATAATCAATCTGAGGTCAGGGCAGGCAGAGATCAAGCAGTACCAAAGACAATCCGGGTCAGGGCAGGCAGCGAGCAGGAAGGTCCAGAAACAAGCCGAGGTCAAAACGAGGAGAGCAGATCGAGAAGGGTCAGAGGCAAGCCGGGTCAGCAACTGGAGAACTGGATACAAAGAGAGGCAGCAACAAGGCTAGGTGCACACAAGCTGATAATACGATCAGCGGAGAGTGCTGGAGGCAGGGGCCTTAAATACTGGAGCTGGGCCGGCCCTCCATTAAAATTGCGCGCCACACAAGCGCACCCGCGCCTGCAAAGAGCCGCGCACAGTCTCCCGCGCACGCGCACAGTGCTCCCCGCGCCGCGGCCACACTTCCGCACATGCCCCCAGCGGCAGACGCCAATCCACCGTCAGTGACGCGCATGCGCGCGGGCACACAACTCCCAGGAGGCCAACCCGGAAGCGCGGACCCGTCCTGGATCGTGGGAGCCCGGCCATCCGTCTGCCAGCCACCCTGTTCGCCGATCAGGTCCCTTGGACCCGCAGTCAGTGGTAAGCCAGCTAAGCAACCCTGACAAGAACATTACATTTAAAAACATTAAAAAACCAACCGCGGGAATGGAAAGGTGGTGCCAGAAAACGAAAAATCACTTCCTTGAATGAAATGCTATCTTCCAGAAATTATAATGAACTGCACAGAGAAAGAATATAAAGTGTAATTATCTCCAGCAGCTTCCTTACCACCAGCATCTCCAATTGATATCCTGCCTCCAGTGTTGCCAATATCCACCCTGTATTCAGCATCTCCAAACAGCCATCATGTTCACAGCATCTATTCTACAGCCAACATATCTCCTCAGTTATGAATTAAGAAATTTAGGAACCATGTATGTCAAGTGACATTGAGGGCCTACCGAGGGGCGCATGTGCACACTCACTGGGCCAAGTGAAGAAGATATTGAAGGACCTGGCACCCAGTGATGGAACAGGTATGTTTGCTCCAATGGATTTGCTATATATATATTTTCACATGGGGAGAGAGATTACAAGGAGTTACTGGCTGCAATTGGGGACAAGGATGGGTTAATGTCTTTGCTTGGGGACAAGGAGGGGTTAATGGCTGCACATGGGGATACTTTATGCAGTGCAGCCATTATTGCCTCCTGATCCCTAAGTGCAGCCAATAACCCCTCTTGGTCCCCAAGTGCAGACATTAACTCTCTTGATCCATACTTACCGCCATTACCTTTCCTTGAAAAAACCCCAGCTTAGGAAAGTTACATTTTGGGGTTGACTTATGCATGAGATTGACTTTTGCTTGGTGGTAATTACACTTACCTATGTGTTTCAGTTCTGAAAATTCTCTGTCATCAAAATATAAATGATCAAAAAGTCTTAAAAATGATGTATCTTCAGATATCTGCAAGCCTGTAACTTTGTGCATTTTAGAATGAGGGTCTCAGATTACATCACAACACCTTAGAGGCAGTTCATTCTTTCCTGCAGTTGCAAGATGGCCTGGTGTCTATGGCACACTACAAATTATGGTACCAGAAACCCCCAACAACAGGCAATGACGAATTGGCGAATTGGCATAGGTTGAACTCTCAGTGAGATGAAGAGGAATGGAAGTCCTTGTTCACAGACATGACCCAATCTTCTCTAAATAGTGCTACTAAAGAGTGGACATATAGAATACTTTATGACTGGTTTAGACCCCCAGTATAGTTAACTAAATCAGGCCTTTTTCATCTACTGTATATTCCTGCGTATAAGACTACTTTTTAACCCTTGAAAATCTTCTGAAAAGTCAGGGGTCGTCTTATACGCCGGGTATCATTGACACCGGATGATACTCCCTATCCTGTTATCGCCTCTCAGATCTCACTGCTGAGGACTGTAGTGAAGCGGTGTAGGTGCACATGTGTGAGATCTGAGAGTCAGAGAAGGAGGTAAATAGGATACAAGGGTGGGCCAGAAGGGTGAAAGAGGCGTGTTTTATGGGCACAGCGCAATCTATTCTTCCATACTGCTCTGATAAACAGGGAGACAGGGAGAGCTGACCAATCCACTCAGGAAGAGTTCACCAATCCAACCAGTCAATTGACTATATACTGTTATATACTGGGTACCGCATACAGTACAGCACCAGTATATGATTTTGGTGTACGTTGGAAGAGGGGTAGGTAGTCTTATACGGTGAGTATATCACAAACTCTATATTTTAACTGAAAAAGTTGGGGGGTCGTCTTATACGCCCAGTCGTCTTATACGCTGGAATATACGGTAATTTGTTTTTTGCGGTTGCTTACTTCCAGCAGACCAAGTCCACTTTTGGTGGCAGTGGCAGTTGGTGTCTGATTTTAGGAATGTTTGTTTGCATTTACTTCTGAAGTCTTATGTGTGGACAGTGTCGGACCGGGAGGTGGAAAAGCTGAGGAAATCCACTTGCTGGCTAAGCAGCAATAATCATGTGTTGCTGATCACAGTGAAGACTTGCTGCAGGTTTCTATTGGGAATGATAACATAGGGTTACTGCTGCTTGGCCCGCAGGTGGATTTCCTCAGTTTTTCCACCTCCCAGTCGGACACTGTGGCCTCAATTCACTAAGCTTTATCAAACACTTTATCAAACGTTTGATAATTTACCTCATGGGTAAAATCTAATTTTGAATTCACTAAGGTGTGATATATTTATCAAATGTTTTATCGATAAAAGGTACAATAAATCTATAACACGTTAGTGAATTCAAGATTTGATTTTACCCATGAGGTAAATTATCAAATGTTTGATAAAGTGTTTGATAAAGCTTAGTGAATTGAGGCCTGTGTGTGGAGGTCCACCCCAACTCATGGATAGCTCTATTTCATAAGCCCCTGCCATCTTTGAGTAAACCACAGAATAGACTGCTAGGCCAAATTTGGCCAAAAATACTTTTTATTTATCAGAAGTCAGCAACTCCAGCATATTGACAAATTCTATGTTCATTTTTTGGGGATGAACTGCTGAAACCATTTTTTTTCTTGTAAAATTAAAGTACCCCTGACCTGGTTCCTGATACTTTTAATATTGTTTTATTATTAGTGTTGTGACTAGGACACAGCACCATCCTTCACCGCCCCCGTGGCCATATTCTGTCATCAAATATGGGCAGGGAGGAATTGGCAGCTCTTTCTCCCCTCTGCTCATCCTTAGTCCCACCCCCTCCACTTGCCGCTATAGTTACCCTTATGATTCTTGCACATAGCATGCAGGGAAGCTGTGCTGTGTGTGGGCTTGTGGTGATTGAGGTTGGAAGGATATCCGACCACAAGATCGCATGTGCAGAGAATCATATGGGGAACTGTAGCGGCGAGTGGAGGGGGCTGAATTATGGATGGGTAAAGGGGAAGAAGAACTTCCGCTTCCTCAATGGCCATATTCGACGTTCTGCTCACGAGTCGACCCAGCGGCTCGATTAGCCGCCGGATCGACTCCCACCGAGTCCCCGCACGTCCCCGCCGATGTCCGGATCGATTCCCGCTCATCCCCGCGGGCGCTCCTTATCTTCCGCTCGATTCCCCGCTATTGTCCGCCTGCGGGGATCGAGCGAGGAATCTATTCGGCGGGTCATCGGACCTGTTGGATATTATCAATCGAGCCATCAAGCGGCTCGACTGATAAGGGACAAACGCTCCGTGTATGCCCAGCATAATATTACGACTGAGCAGAAAGGATGGTGCTGCGCGTTAGTCACAGCACCAGTAACAAAACAATATTAAAAGTATTGGGGGAAGGGGGAGGGAACCAGGTCAGGGGTACTTTAAATCCATTTTTGTTGTCACCATAGCCATGGAAAATTTACAATGCAATATGTATTAAGTACTAAGTATATGGTAGCTACAAAAATGGATTCCCAAAAAATAACATAGTATTTGTCAATATGCTGGAGTTACTGACTGCTGATAACTCTATACATGTTTTTATTAAGTCAGGAATTGTTTCAAGACCTCTGAAATCATCTTCTTTTTACTGTCTGGGAGAGTGTAAGCCCAACCAGTTGCTGTGTCGGGTCGGTTTAAGGGCCACGGGGGGCCTCGGGGCAAAGGTAACTTGGGAGCCCCCCAACAACCCATAAAAGTCAGCCCCTGGGCCCCCCGAGCTTACCCACCCCCGGGGCCCCTGCACTATGGGTAGCTGCATTGTACTAACTCACCTGACCCGTCCATCTGTGCTCTGTCTTCAGCTCCTCTGCCTGTCTTTTCTCCATGCAGCACACGTAATGCATAAATAATCTGCTCCGGGTCAAGGAGAAGAGGCAAGTATTAGGGATGAAGACAGAGAGTGGAGAGAGCAGCAATTATTACAATGCAGCTACACATTGTGCAGGGGCCCCAGAGAGCAGTTGGGGGGGGGGGGAGACCACCTGGGGGAGTCCTGTGGCATGGGGGGCTCAGCAGCAGTCAGGGGCCCTGCAATTAAACTCTTTGCCTCAATGGCAGCTGTTGGTGTGATGGGACTGACTTTGCAAGTTACATACATACTAGAAGAAATCCAGAGAACATCAGGAGTTGAGGGGTACGAAAAAAAGGGGAAGCTCCAGATGGGTGGAGCATTGTAACGTCCGCTTTATTTTCATCTTTATTTTTTCCCAAAACATAGCTCAGCCACCATCTTTTGCTGCACATGGAAATTACATGCCCATTAAATTCATCAAATTTTAGCCTGTCTTCATAACGGATAACTGGATAGCTGGGTATGAAGGGGGCAATGAAAAGGGCCAAGGTATAGTATGATGAACAATTAAAAAGCACATTAAAAACACTCACAGTTCAAGGTCAGCACAGCACAACTAAATATCCTAAAAAGATGAGTTCTTAAATTTGATTAATTCAGAATTTTGTCATGTCACACGCCAAATTAAATCCCAACAACAGCTTTAAAATGACATATTGCTCATGTCTGTGTCTCATCTGGTCCCAGGGGAAATTGTAGCTTACTATTTCAGGATGCAGCAATTTCAATGTACATTTTAAAAAAATCGGTATGTTATAGCTTTTGAACATCTGGCCAAAAACACTTTTTTAATGTTTACTATTAATAACTTTAAGGTCTGTATCTCATCTGGTTCCTGAGAAAATGACAGTTTAATATTTCTGAACACAGTGATTTTTGATGAAAATTAAAATAATTAGAATTTGATAACTTTTTCAGGAAAGGTAGAAATTAACTTTTGTCCCCCCCATTTCTATTCATAAGAATCTAGGGCACTAGATAAACCAAGTTTCATCAAAATCTGAGAGGTCAAGACAGATTTCATACAAAAATGTGTTGATTTGATATGGAGTGACTTGAGCATGAAAATAGCTTTTTTCCTATCTCATTTCAATTTTAAATAATCACATCAATCTTAACATTTGACAGTTGCTTAGGTAAGGTGTTGCTAGGACTGGCCCTCGGTGCATTTGCCTCAGGTATTTTGATAAGCGCTTTGGATTTAAGTTTTAAATTGATGCGTTTCCTAGTAGCAGTTCCCTGCATTATCTGATTGCATTGGCCTGCTCATCTCTTGCTCAGGCTGTGCTATGCACACTCTATAGTACAAAGAGATCAGGAACTGTGTCAGCACCTGTCTACTCATACCTAGAATCCACTTCTGTTTCATTTCACCCTGATCTCCCACACATACAGCTATAGCAAAAGCAGGCATGTCCTGATTAATTCAGCTGTGTAAAACTAATACAACTATAAATAGTAATCTGGTGTGAGAAAATACTCAAGTACCATTTTCCTGTTGCTGAGTCACTGAATGCTTGTCCTGAACTCTGATCCCCTTATGTACATTTCTTCTTCAATGCCACAAGTATATCACACACTATCAGTTTCTTTTACTTTCAAATATTCACTAGTTATCATATAGTATTTTCTTATCACATTCCTGGTCAGGATGATTTCATATCTTTGTGACCAGAGCAACTTTTACTGTGCTTCAGTACTTTCAATGTTAACCCATTAGCAGCTTCAAACTACATTTTTTGTTTCAAAGCTGCTGGTGCAGTGTGAGACTCTGTCGGAATATCTCCCGAGCACGTGGCATGGAGCAGTTAAAGTTACCTGTTCCAGACAGCTTCTTCTCTTCCTCCACTGGCGGCTCTGAACCTCTGACAGTTCTTCTGGGTCCCGATCACATGATATGACATAAGATTGGGATCCAGGAGACTGTGTCAGCTTTACAACGCCACCTGGTGGTGGAAGAGGGGTGATGGCAGGGATGGAGGAGACTCTTCCATCACCCCTCTTACACCACCGGGTGGTGCTGTAACAGTGAATCCAGCATCCTGATCATGTCATATCATGTGATCGGAACCAAGAAGATATGTTGGGATTACACTGCCGCTGCAGTGGAGGAAGAAGGAGTTACTTTATTTGGCTGCTAAAGGTGTAATAGATATGGCTTTCTTTTAGTAGCACATTTTAATTAATGCTTACTATTCACAAAAAATGAGAACAGGAAGATTCTGATTTTATTTAAATTTCTCATGCAAAATATTTTCAGAAGACTTACTGGCCAGAGAAGGATGTTTGTCTCAATGCTGAAATACCAAACACTTCTTCTTTACATTTTCTGTTTATTATTTGGTCTCCAAATAATCATGAGTACATCAGTTTCCAAAGTGTGTAAATATAAACCAGCTCCTCACCTTATATGGGAAGGATCTACACCACTCACATACTATATTTATTGCTAATTGTACTTTGTTTATACAAGAAGACACCCAAACGTATTCCTATCAGTTACCACATTGTCTATGTGGGAGACGCCATGATCTACAACATTACAGCATGAAGCAGTAGGTCACATCAGCTCTGTCTGGTGAGTGAGTATTTAAACATCTTGTACATAAATAGAATTTGTCCCTGGTTATAACACTTACTAACACGTTTCAAACAGTCTCTAGAGTCTAGATGGAACTGGGGTTTGTGAGCTGGGTTATTGTGGCCTAGCAGGTGCACATTAGACTAGGATAGCCATACCCATTGCTAAGCCATGGGTGCAATGGTGTAAAGCATGCCTTGTTCTCTGAAATGATAAATCCCAATTCACTATCATGGGATCCTGATGGATCAGTCTGGGTTTGCTGGATGCCAAAAGAACACTGCCAGCCTGTATGCATACTGCCAAAAAGTGATGTGCTCAAATGGGAAAATTGGTTATTTTTCAGGTCTTCATGAAATTCAAGCAAATTTTCATTTTGAGCTATACGAATCATTTCAAACTACAACATGCATCAAAACCCAAACCATTTTTGTGACTCTGCTTCTGACCCATTACAGTTCTCCTTCACAAATGTCAACAAAATGCATACAAAGCTTCCTACAGCTGTAAGGAACAGTCAAAATAAAAATAAATTAATAAATAAAAGTATAGTTCCCTACATTTCACAGTGAGAGTTTTTGCTTGTTAACCTTCTTTGATTTTACAAGCCACATGACTCAATTCATTCAGTGAAAATGTTAAAAAAAATGTTTTTTCGAAGTTGTTCAAAAGTGAGAATATACTTAGAAAAAGAAAAGGTGTCAATATGAGAATGGCCAGCAAGCACTTTGCATAATAACCCACATGGCTTTCATCATTGGGGGAATAATCCCCCTCACATCCTGCACTCTTGTCCCTACCTCCGCAGATCCGAAACACAGTGGCTCACATGTTACATTTACACCAACACTGTTGGCAAATTTTGCCTACAATGAATAAAATGTTAACAGCAAGCACATCCATTTACAGTCTTTTATGTAGACACTAAAAGCAAACCTACCTTGGAAGAAGCTTTTTACCCGTAAATAGCTTACACTGAGACGAAGGATAGAAAGTTTATCCAGTTTTGAAATAATTTCTGAAGGAAAAGGGAGCAGGCTTGCCAGGCGATCTAACTCTGCATTCAAACGATCTCTGTGTCTCTTTGATGGATTTGATTTTTCACTGCCTGAAGCTGGCCTTCTGGAAAAAAAGAAAAATAAGAATTAATAATTGATCATGAGATCACCACTATTCAATATGTCAAAAACATTGCTGTAGAAACTATACATAAATATAAATGGCTATAAATGGGCAGATTTCTCACCAAAACCAACAGGCAATAAGAAATCTTTAAAACTTCACTGCACTACCTACGGCCCCAGGAAAGAAAATGACTGACAAGCATGTGTAATGAGATAATCATTCTCTTTCATCCAGAAAAAAAGTGTAAACTGTTCCTGATTGCATGGAGACATTGTAACAACTTGAAAACACTTGGTACCACACCAGCACACAGACCAGTATTGCCCAAATCCCAGGGAAGTCACTGGAGATGCTGCAGTCAGAAATTATATTTTACAAGTGATCAATAAGAATAAATACCCTGTTTCCCCGAAAATAAGACCTACCCACAAAATAAGCTGTAGCATGATTTTTCAGGATGCTTGAAATATAAGCACTACTTCAAATATAATCCCTAATTATAGTTGATAAAAAAATAGCTGTCCAGTCAGCTACAGTATACATGTAAAAAGTAAAAGCAATTGGAAATAGAATGCAGCATGACAGATAGACCCGTCACCAAGGAAAGCAGACACCCCCAAAAAATCGCATTCAGAAGTCTCCACAAAACCCAACACAATAAGGCAAGTGCCAGGCTCTTGGTAAATGTAGATTGTTGTACATGGAAAAAGGAAATAGTTACAAGAAATTCATCATGGAATTCAGAGTATGGAGAGTTATGATGATGATCCAGAATGCAATGAAATGACTATATTTGAATAAATATTGATTTTTATTTATTTTATTTTTATTTATTTTTTGTTCAAGAAAAAAATGTAGATTGTTTTATGTAAAAATAAGATATCCCATAAAACACATTTTTTTAGAGCAAACATTTTTATAAGGGCCTATCTTATTTTGGGAGTAACGTGGTATATGCAAGATTTTATGACATTAGACCTCCCACCATTTGTACAAATATGGAGTAACAATGGAGTTGCTATTGTCCTTTTGTGTGTGTGTAGACTTTGCCTTGTTCTAATGCTAGGTACACATGGTACAACTTCCTGCCAGATCAGGAGGTTGCTTCCATTATTTCTGACTTGTCTGTTAGTCTAATGAATGATAACAGGATCAATTTTGGGGAGTAATGATTGGAAAATCGATCCCATTATCCATCACAAACAGCTTGGACATGTACACACAATGCAACCTACCATCAGATTACCCATCGATCTGATGGGAAATAACATTGTGTGTACCTAACATTAGGCTTTGTACATGCTCGATGGTTCTTTGCCAGGGTGGCTAGTCGGTGGCTCCAAAGCATTGGCAAGAGATCCAGCCCACAGGATCAATTAGTCTGAGCGCAGGTAAAGGTTATTGTTTTGCTCCTTACTCCTTCTGCTCCATTGTGCCCTGCACTGTTGTCCCTTCACAGCATAACAATCCTACACAACAGACTGCTTACAGGCTAACAATGTATTTGTACAGCACCGGGCCCCAAACAGTTTAGCTTGTTCTTGCTTCTCAGCTGTGCTTTTGGCTCTGCTGTCTGTGTCCTGACCTCCTGGGTTTTTAACTTGTTTGTCCTGACCTTGATTCTGCCTTTGCTCGTTCTGCTAAGTATTATATCTTATATATATATATCACAGTATTACATTATATAATGTATATATATATATATATGTAACGATCGGTGTCAGCACGCAGAGAGAATCTGATTGTTAGTGATCTGCAGTATCACCAAGAATAGAGATATATACCCGATTATTGATGATCTGCAGAATCACTGATAATACAGATATATTACTAACCTTTGGACACCTATGTATATAAGAGTGTTTGGTGTAACAGTAATACTTTGAGAAACACACCTGATGAGCAGGTGATATTAGGCAGTATAGGCAATACTGCTTTAGAGAGTACAGGAACCTTCCAGCAGCCTGAGACTCTCCAAGGGGTGGAGTCAGGCTGGAGGTAGGAGGGACCAGAGGGTGAGTGACACCAGAAGGTGGATATCACTATCTGATCCGGAGACTATCTCTTAAGGGGAGAGATAGCTCTCGAGGTCGGGCAAGCCAGGTCGGCAACACACGGGCAGATAAAGTACAAAGACAGAAAGCTGATTCGGTATCCAAGGCAAGCAGGGTTTGGCAACGGAATATCAGATATGCAAGGTACCGAATCAGTGTTCAGAGGAATAGTCAGGAAAGCAATAAGTCATAACAGATATCAAACAATGCCTAGTCTGGGTGTGAGGTCCGTGGTCTCTACACCCTGGAACTAGTCTGATGTATAACAAGTTCCCTAATCTGGGTGTGAGGTCCGTGGTCTCTACACCCTGGAACTAGTCTGATGTATAACAGAATGATAACACAAGTTTCCTAGTCTGGGTGTGAGGTCCATGGTCTCTACACCCTGGAACTAGTCTGATGTATAAAAGAATGATAACACAAGTTCCCTAGTCTGGGTGTGAGGTCCGTGGTCTCTACACCTTGGAACTAGTCTGATGTATAACAGAATGATAACACAAGTTCCCTAGTCTGGGTGTGAGGTCCGTGGTCTCTACACCCTGGAACTAGTCTGATGTATAACAGAATGATAACACAAGTTCCCTATTCTGGGTGTGAGGTCCGTGGTCTCTACACCCTGGAACTAGTCTGATGTATAACAGAATGATAACACAAGTTCCCTAGTCTGGGTGTGAGGTCCGTGGTCTCTACACCCTGGAACAAGTCTAACATATAACAGAGCAATAATACAAGTTAACTGGCTCAGTGTGAATTCCCAGGTCCTCCTGGCTCAAACACACTGTTGGATCTGACTAAGGTCTGAGCGCTTCCACGTAGTGTTCGCAACGGCAGACAACTTGTGACTGGGCAGCAGTAACTATATATGGAGTAGTGCTCTCTGGCGCCACCCTTAAGTGATCAACCAATAGTTACCAGCTCTGGGGTCAGCTAATCGGCTCGGTCAGCTGATCCCCCCTTGCATATCATAAAAGTTCTGCCTCTCAGCGCGCGCACGCGTATTCCTAAGCCTGTGTGAACTAACAGACTCAGCCACACCAGACACACGCTGCTGCGTGCAAACCGCCGCGCTGGACGCGGAACCAGCCGCCTTGCTGTCAATACATGCGGCGGCTTTTCCGCGTTCTGCCATGTTACCAGACGCACGCTTCCGCGTGCAAACTGCCGCATTGGACGCGGAATCAGCCGCTTTGCTATCAGCACACGCGCCGTCTTTTCCGCGTTCTCTCACAGTACCCCCCCTCTGAGGAGTGGACTCCGGACATCTCCTACCCGGCTTTCCAGGATGTAAGTTACGGAATTCCCTTTTTAACTTCTCTGCGTGCATACGACATTCTGGCACCCAAGTTCTCTCCTCTATGCCATACCCCTTCCAGTGAACCAAATACTGCACGGAGTTCTGCACAAGCCGTGAGTCCAGAATCTTCTCAATTTCATACCCAGGTTGTTCATCAATCAACACATGGGGGGGGGGGGCGGAATCCACGTGCACTGCTGGCTTGAGCAAGGACACATGAAATGATCTCACACCTTGCATGCTGGTGGGGAGTTCAATGGCATAAGTGACATTATTGATTTTCCTGGTCACTGGAAAAGGACCCACAAATCTGGGACCTAACTTGGGTGAGAGTTTCTTCAGAGTCAAATGTCGTGTGGACACCCAGACCAAGTCTCCTGGAAGAAATTCCCACTCTACGGAACGTCTCTTGTCAGCCTGTTTCCTCTGACTCTGAAAAGCCCTTCCCAAATTCCTTTTAACCATTCTCCAAATCTGCTTTAAAGACTTCTGCCAATTCTCCAGGGCTGGAAACGGAGTAGAAGCCACTGGCAATGGGGTGAACTTAGGTGACCTTCCTGTCACCACCTGAAATGGGGAAAATCCTGAGGAGGAGCTTTTCAAATTGTTATGTGCAAATTCCGTAAACGGCAAGAATTTGACCCAGTCGGTTTGACCCAGAGACTGATTGGTTCTCTCGGTCTGGCCATTGGTCTGTGGGTGGTAGCCTGATGAAAAAGAAAGCTCCATGTCTAACTGATGGCAGAATGCCCTCCAAAACTTGGAAACAAATTGGACTCCCCGATCTGACACTATATTTTCCGGAATGCCATGCAGCCGGAAAACATGCTGGATGAAGAGATCGGCCAATTCCTGGGCCGAGGGGAGTCCTTTCAGGGGGACAAAATGGGCCATCTTACTGAATCGATCGACTACCACCCAAATGACCATCATGCCCTCAGACCTGGGGAGTTCGCCCACAAAATCAAAGGACAAATGGGTCCATGGCTCGCTCGGGACTGGTAAGGGCTGCAATGTCCCAACAGGTGCCTGACGGGAGGGTTTGCTCCTAGCACACACTGCACATTCTCTCACATACTCCTTGCAGTCAGTTGCCAATGACGGCCACCAAGCACACCTAGCAATGAGGTCCTGAGTTCTGGTGGCCCCAGGATGCCCAGCATTCTTGTGGGAATGGAACAACTGCAGAATTTGTAGACGAAAAGACAATGGTACAAACATGACCTCCTCAGGCTTCCCCTCTGGTACATCCTGTTGGAACAGACCTAACGTCTCTGTCCAGTCCCTCCAGGTCTCAGTGGCTGCCAGAACCACTTTCTGAGGGAGAATGGTTTCTGGGTCTGAGGGCTGTGCTGTCTCGGGCTCAAAACATCTGGATAAGGCATCAGCCTTGATGTTTTTACTACCAGGGGTATACGTGATTACAAATCTGAATCTTGAGAAAAATAATGACCACCGAGCCTGCCGGGGGCTAAGCCTCTTAGCGCCCTCAATGTATTCCAAATTCTTGTGGTCAGTGTAAACAGTAATGGTATGTTCTGCCCCTTCTAGCCAATGTCGCCATTCTTCAAAGGCCAACTTGATGGCTAGAAGTTCCCTATTGCCTATATCGTAGTTTTTCTCTGCGGGTGAAAACCTATGGGAGAAATAGGCACAAGGATGCAATTTTCCCTGCAAACCAGAACGCTGAGACAGCACAGCCCCTACCCCTACCTCTGAGACATCTACCCCCACGATAAATGTATAGGTGATATCAACATGTCTCAATATGGGTGCAGAACAGAACAATTTCTTCAGGGTGGAGAAAGCAGCATGGGCCTCAGGGGACCAGTGGTGAGTATCTGCCCCTTTCTTGGTGAGACTGGTGAGAGGTGAGATCACCGTAGAGTACCCCTTTATGAACCTCCTATAGTAGTTGGCGAACCCCAGGAACCTCTGGAACGCCTTCAGTCTTACAGGTTGGGGCCACTCCAAGACAGCTGAAATTTTTCCAGGGTCCATAGAGAGGCCAGAGTTCGAAATTATGTACCCCAGAAAGGCAACAGAGGTCACTTCGAAAATGCACTTCTCCAACTTAGCATACAGCATATTTTGTCTTAACTTTCGTAACACAAACTTAACATGTTTCCTGTGCTCTGAGAGGTTGGACGAGAAAATTAGTATGTCGTCTAAATACACCAAGACGAATTTGCCCAAAACCTCTCTGAAGACTTCATTAATCAGCTCCTGAAAGACGGCCGGGGCATTACACAACCCGAAGGGCATCACTAGGTACTCGTAGTGCCCGTCGGGCGTGTTAAAGGCCGTCTTCCATTCATCACCGTCCCTGATACGCACAAGGCTGTATGCACACCTTAAATCTAGTTTCGAGAAAATCTTAGCATTGGTGACTTGAGTAAATAAATCGTCTATTACAGGCAAAGGATAACGATTTTTTACTGTGATTTTATTTAAGCCCCGATAACCAATGCATGGACAGAGGCCTCCATCCTTCTTTTTCACAAAAAAGAAACCTGCCCCGGCTGGGGACCGAGAAGGACGAATAAAACCTTTGGCTAAATTTTCTCGGATGTATTCTTGCATGGCTATTTCTCTGGCCCAGATAAATTATAGAGATGACCTCTAGGGGGCATACAACCAGACCTGAGATCAATGGGGCAGTCAAAAGGACGGTGTGGAGGAAGTTTATCTGCTGACTTGGGACAAAACACGTCCGCAAATTCTGAATACTGATCTGGCAATCCCTCCATGTGAATCTTGGTTTTACCTAAGGTTACTTTCGCTAGACAATGATGATAACAATGGGTAGACCAGCTCGTTAGCTGACCTGTAGCCCAATTGATCTGAGGTGAGTGAATTTGTAACCATGGCATGCCAAGGATGATCGTGGAGGTTGTCATTCTTAACACCAGGAATTGTAAACTTTCTTTATGTAACACCCCTATTGTGACCCGTAATTCTGGGGTCTGAGACAAAGGGTGGTTACTCTGCAGGGGGGAATCATCCACTGCAGTGACCCGAATCTGTTGTTTTAATGGGGAGATCGGGATCCCCAATTTCTTAGCAAATTCATAATCCATAAAATTGGCTGCTGAGCCAGAATCAATGAAGGCCTCAGTGGTCTTTGTCTTATCCCTCCAAGATATAGTACAAGGGAGAAGCAAACGTTTATCATCTAGAGGTAACGACTGCACGCCTAGGGTATTACCTCCGACTACACCTAGGCAGCAGCGTTTCCCGACTTTTTGGGACAATTCTGCACTCTATGACCCCCCTCTACACAGTATAGACAGAGCTGTTCTGTTTCTCTGCGCCTCCGTTCCACCCGGGACAATCTTGTATTGGTTCTGGTGGAGGTGAAGCGGGTGGAGATGGAACAGATGGAGGTGCAGTGTAGGACACATATCTCACATTGTTCCTACCCCGGGTCTGCCTTTGATAACGTAGACGACGATCAACCCTGATTGCTAATGAAATAGCCTCATCGATGGATTTTGGCTCAGGATGACCCAACATTAGCTCTGAGACCGCGTCTGACAGCCCTGACAAAAAACAGTCTAGTAGTGCAAATGTACCCCATCTAGCTGAAACTGACCATTTTCTGAATTCAGCTGTGTAAATTTCGACCGGATCCTTGCCCTGCCGCAAAGTTTTGAGTTTCCGCTCAGCGGTAGAGGCAATGTCCGGATCATTGTAAATTATAGCCATGGCTTTAAAAAATGCCTCAACCGAGGCTAAAGCCCCATCCCCAGGCTGGAGATTATATGCCCAGGTCTGGGAATCCCCTGACAATAGTGTCTTAATAAACGTAATTCTTTGAGCTACGGTTCCTGAAGAATTAGGTCTCAACTCAAAGCATGATAACACTCGATTTCTAAAGTTCTGAAAGTCAGATCTGTGGCTAGAAAACCGTTTAGGTACAGACATGCGTATGTCTGTGCTAGGAGGAGATCGCACTGTATCCACAGCCGTCTGTAGGGCTTGTGCAGACCCAGACAAGGCATTGATCTGGGTCTGATGGTTGTCCAGCACTTGGATGAAATTTTCCACCGAGGTGGTGGGTGCATTCAGACGGCTGTTGAGTGCGTCCATTTGGGTTTGGTCTGCCGTTCTGTAACGATCGGTGTCAGCACGCAGAGAGAATCTGATTATTGGTGATCTGCAGTATCACCAAGAATACAGATATATACCCGATTATTGATGATCTGCAGAATCACCAATAATACAGATATATTACTAACCTCTGGACACCTATGTATATAAGAGTGTTTGGTGTAACAGTAATACTTTGAGAAACACACCTGATGAGCAGGTTATATTAGGCAGTATAGGCAATACTGCTTTAGAGAGTACAGGAACCTTCCAGCAGCCTGAGACTCTCCAAGGGGTGGAGTCAGGCTGGAGGTAGGAAGGACCAGAGGGTGAGTGACACCAGAAGGTGGATATCACTATCTGATCCGGAGACTATCTCTTAAGGGGAGAGATAGCTCTCGAGGTCGGGCAAGCCATGTCGGCAACACACGGACAGATAAAGTACAAAGACAGAAAGCTGATTCGGTATCCAAGGCAAGCAGGGTTTGGCAACGGAATATCAGATATGCAAGGTACCGAATCAGTGATCAGTGGAATAGTCAGGAAAGCAATAAGTCATAACAGATATCAAACAATGCCTAGTCTGGGTGTGAGGTCCGTGGTCTCTACACCCTGGAACTAGTCTGATGTATAACAAGTTCCCTAATCTGGGTGTGAGGTCCGTGGTATCTTCACCCTGGAACTAGTCCGATGTATAACAGAATGATAACACAAGTTTCCTAGTCTGGGTGTGAGGTCCGTGGTCTCTACACCCTGGAACTAGTCTGATGTATAACAGAATGATAACACAAGTTCCCTAGTCTGGGTGTGAGGTCCGTGGTCTCTACACCTTGGAACTAGTCTGATGTATAACAGAATAATAAAACACAAGTTCCCTAGTCTGGGTGTGAGGTCCGTGGTCTCTACACCCTGGAACTAGTCTGATGTATACCAGAATGATAACACAAGTTCCCTAGTCTGGGTGTGAGGTCCGTGGTCTCTACACCCTGGAACTAGTCTGATGTATAACAGAATGATAACACAAGTTCCCTAGTCTGGGTGTGAGGTCCGTGGTCTCTACACCCTGGAACTAGTCTGATGTATAACAGAATGATAACACAAGTTCCCTAGTCTGGGTGTGAGGTCCGTGGTCTCTACACCCTGGAACTAGTCTGATGTATAACAGAATGATAACACAAGTTCCCTAGTCTGGGTGTGAGGTCCGTGGTCTCTACACCCTGGAACTAGTCTAACATATAACAGAGCAATAATACAAGTTAACTGGCTCAGTGTGAATTCCCAGGTCCTCCTGGTTCAAACACACTGTTGGATCTGACTAAGGTCTGAGCGCTTCCACGTAGTGTTCGCAACGGCAGACAACTTGTGAGTGGGCAGCAGTAACTATATATAGAGTAGTGCTCTCTGGCGCCACCCTTAAGTGATCAACCAATAGTTACCAGCTCTGGGGTCAGCTGATCGGCTCGGTCAGCTGATCCCCCCCTTGCCCATCATAAAAGTTCTGCCTCTCAGCGCGCGCACGCGTATTCCTAAGCCTGTGTGAACTAACAGACTCAGCCACACCAGACACACGCTGCTGCGTGCAAACCGCCGCGCTGGACGCGGAACCAGCCGCCTTGCTGTCAATACATGCGGCGGCTTTTCTGCGTTCTCTCACAATATATATATATATATATATATATATATATATATATATATATATTTTTTTTTTTTTTTTTTTGTTTTGTTTGGATAGTTAGGCTTGTAGTTTCGGTTGTTAGGCTTTGGTTGTTTGGGATTCCACCACTTGTTTGCCATATTTTGAGTGTACAGTGCATTCTCCACACACTTTTTTTACTATATTAAGCTGTCTCATTTTGGGGTTGATTCACAAAGACTACTTATTTTTTACCTTAACTGCAAGGAGTGCTAATGCATGAGATAAACAAATAAGGAGAGATAATTCATGAGATAAATAGATAAAGAGATCTAAACCATGAGTTATGTCAAATAAAGAGAGCTTAACAATGAGTTATGTCAAATAAGGAGAGCTAAACCATAAGTTAAGTTAGACAAGGAGAGGTAAATTGTGAGTTAATAAATAGGGTGAGATAATTAACATAAAAAGGTTTGTGAATCAGTCCCTTTTTGATTTATGCTGCAAACAGATTAGTTTGCAGCAGTGTGCTTGTGCTGATGTAACACTGGCTGGTAGAGCAAGAGGGCATTCAGTATGAAGTGAAACAACAAGAAGAGGGCTGTATTTTGGGTTATGGAATTTAGATCACTACTACATGGATTAGAATAAAGCATCAAAGTACTCCACATGGATATTGCAGGTATCGGATAATCTAATCTAATCTAAGAAAACTGAATGAAAGCCTACTGCCAGAAATAGAGTATGTGCATGATTTGCAAGTTTCAGAATTAAAATAATGCTCAAGGTAGGACACCAGTTGGAGCACTGTAAAGTAAACTAATTGCCATTTTACCACAAATTGCACACTCTAGATGAAACTTCCTCTACACACTTCCTCCACACTGTTTAATCTAACTAATTTAACATGCCATCTTAAAAGTTGTAGGAATAATACATGTAACAAGTTAAAATATGAGCAAGCCTTTACCAGTAATACTTTCCTATTTCTTTGCCCTCTCATAACTCTTTGTGCTACATCTAAGAAACCTTTCCCAGACCCCCCCCCACACACACACACACACACACACACATACACATTAATGCCACCATATGATACACTGGGGGTCACCATAACAAGTATAACCCACTCCACAAAGCTGGAGCAGGTAAAAAGTGTACGTGCTGTAAGCCCTCTTCCCCAACCCTGCCGCCCTTGAAAAAGTGGGATCATGGGAGTCTGGACCACTGTGATTCTGCAGTGGCCTGCCTGGAAGCCTCAACACAACATGCAGTTGCATTTTGGTGATTTACTACTTAGCTCAGGTCAGAAAATGAGATATCTGTACAGTAATGGATTTCAGATTCAGTACACATTCACCCAGTTGCTCAGTGCCATGCAATATTCACCAGGTGCTTCCATAATTACCAGCGAATGTTGCTGCTAGTGTGGATCTAGAGCTGTGAATCGGGACAAGCTGTTTAGAAATAGCACAGATTTGTAAATAAATGGATGGGGGATGCAATTCCTCTTCAGCGCCCTGCACAGTGTTCACAGGCCCGGCCCTAGACTTTTTGCCGCCTGAGGCAATTTTCAGTAATATCCCCCCCCCCCCCCCCAAGCCGTTGTTGTGGGGGGCCGCCCGAGCTGGAGGGGATAGCGGGCAGGAAGGGGGTATTGGGCCTAGCGGCGGGGAGGGGGGTCGGACCCCCCCCTCCCTCGCCTGGGTCCCCTGTCCTCCGCTCCCCTCCAGCTTTAAAAAGGTCCGTGCTGTGGCTGCAGCTATTCGCCTGCGGCGTAGCAGGAAGTGACGTCAGTGGAGCGCACGCTGGCCTGGAACGAGGAAGAGGTGAGTAAACCCCGCCCGTTGCCTCTTACGAATAGCTGCAGCCACAGCACGGACCTTTTTAAAGCTGGAGGGGAGCGGAGGACGGGGGACCCAGGCGAGGGAGGGGGGGGTCCGACCCCCCTCCCCGCCACTAGGCCCAATACCCCCTTCCTGCCCGCTATCCCCTCCAGCTCGGGCGGCCCCCCACACACATGGACGGGCGGGTGCCGCCCCCCCAGAAGTGCCGCCTGAGGCAAAAGTTTCATCCTGCCTCATGGGCGGGCCGGCCCTGAGTGTTCACCCATTTATAAAGCATATTTGCTATCATTATTCATCAGTTAAGTCAGCTGTTCTGAATATACAGTGGGTTGCAAAAGTATTCGGCCCACTTGAAGTTTTCCACATTTTGTCACATTACTGCCACAAACATGAATCAATTTTATTGGAATTCCACATGAAAGACCAATACAAAGTGGTGTACACGTGAGAAGTGGAACGAAACTCATACATGATTCCAAACATATTTTACAAATAAATAACTGCAAAGTGGGGTGTGCGTAATTATTCAGCCCTGAGTCAATACTTTGTAGAACCACCTTTTGCTGCAATTACAGCTGCCAGTCTTTTAGGGTATGTCTCTACTAGCTTTGCACATCTAGTGACTGAACTCCTTGCCCATTCTTCTTTGCCAAACAGCTCCAGCTCCGTCAGTTTAGATGGACAGTGTTTGTGAACAGAAGTTTTTAGATCTTGCCACAGTTTCTCGATTAGATTTAGATCTGGACTTTGACTGGGCCATTCTAACACATGGATATGTTTTGTTGTAAACAATTCCATTGTTGCCCTGGCTTTATTTTTAGGGTTGTTGTCCTGCTGGAAGGTGAACCTCCGCCCCAGTCTCAAGTCTTTTGCAGACTCCAAGAGGTTTTCTTCCAAGATTTCCCTGTATTTGGCTCCATCCATCTTCCCATCAACTCTGACCAGCTTCCCTGTCCCTGCTGAAGAGAAGCACCCCCAGAGCATGATGCTGCCACCACCATATTTGACAGTGGGGATGGTGTGTTCAGAGTGATGTGCAGCGTTAGTTTTCCACCACACATAGCGTTTTGCATTTTGGCCAAAATGTTCCATTTTGGTCTCATCTGATCAGAGCACCTTCTTCCACATGTTTATTGTGTCCCCCACATGGCTTGTGGCAAACTGCAAATGGGACTTCTTATGCTTTTCTGTTAACAATGGCTTTCTTCTTGCCATTCTTCCATAAAGGCCAACTTTGTGCAGTGCATGACTAATAGTTGTCCTATGGACAGATTCCCCCACCTAAGCTGTAGATCTCTGCAGCTCATCCAGTCACCATGGGCCTCTTGGCTGAATTCTGGACTTCATGGTGTTGTTGCTCCCAATATTCTCTTGGACAACCTCTGAGGCCATCACAGAGCAGCTGTATTTGTACTGACATTAAATTACACACAGGTGCACTGTATTTAGTCATTACCACTCATCAGGCAATGTCTATGGGCAACTGACTGCACTCAGACCCAAGGGGGCTGAATAATTATGCACACCCACTTTGCAATTATTTATTTGTAAAAAAAAAATGTTTGGAATCATGTATGATTTTCGTTCCACTTCTAACGTGTACACCACTTTGTATTGATTTCATGTGGAATTCCAATAAAATTGATTCATGTTTGTGTACAACATTCTGGAATGGCCATCTCAGTCCCCAGACCTGAATATAATTGAACATCTGTGGTGTGAGTTAACCACCCTGGCGTTCTGATTAAATCGCCAGGGTGGCTGCGGGAGGGTTTTTTTTAAATTAAAAAAAAACTATTTCATGCAGCCAACTGAAAGTTGGCTGCATGAAAGCCCACTAGAGGGCGCTCCGGAGGCGATCTTCCGATCGCCTCCGGCGCCCAGAATAAACAAGGAAGGCCGCAATGAGCGGCCTTCCTTGTTTTGCTTATATCGTCGCCATAGCGACGAGCGGAGTGACGTCATCGACGTCAGCCGACGTCCTGACGTCAGCCGCCTCCGATCCAGCCCTTAGCGCTGGCCGGAACTTTTTGTTCCGGCTGCGCAGGGCTCAGGCGGCTAGGGGGGCCCTCTTTCGCCGCTGCTCGCGGCGAATCGCCGCAGAGCGGCGGCGATCAGGCAGCACACGCGGCTGGCAAAGTGCCGGCTGCGTGTGCTGCACTTTATTTCATGAAAATCGGCCCAGCAGGGCCTGAGCGGCGACCTCCGGCGGTACTGGACGAGCTGAGCTCGTCCAGACCGCTCAGGTGGTTAAAGAGAGCTGTTCATGCTCAGAAGCCATCAAACCTGTATGAACTAGAGATGTTTTGTAGGTCCAAAATACCTTCAACCAGAATCCAAACTCTCATTGGAACATACAGGAAGCGTTTAGAGGCTGTAATTTCTTCAAAAGGAGGATCTACTAAATATTGATTTTGTTTCTTTTTTGTGGTGCCCACATTTATGCACCTGCCTAATTTTGTTTAAACAATTATTGAGCACTTTCTGTAAATCCAATAAACTTAATTTCACTTCTCAAATATCACTGTGTGTGTCTCCTATATGATACATTTAACCACTTGAGGACCACAGTGCTAAACCCCCCCTAAAGACCAGGCCATTTTTTAGAAATTTGCCACTGCAGCTTTAAGGCCAAGCTGCAGGGTCGCACAACACAGCACACAAGTTATCCCCCCTCACACACACACACACACACACACACACACACACTTTTCTCCCCACCAACAGAGCTTCCTGTTGGTGGGGTCTGATTGTTCCCACTGTGTTTATTTTTTTTTATAAATATTTTTATTATTTATTTTTAAATTAAAATGCTTATTTATTTCTCCCTCCCCGCAGCCAGCCAATCATGGCGATCGGCTGTCATAAGCTTCAGCTTATGAAAGCTGATCGTTTTCTCGTGTCCCAGGGGGACAGCCGTGTCACACGGCTGTCCCCAGTACAGCGCTGCTGCAGATTGCAGCGCTGTACAGCCCTATTAGACGGCTGTTTCGTCGCCTTACAGTCTCCCGAGCAGCGATTGCCGCTCGGAGACTGAAGGCGGGGCGGAGCTCGGCCTCTCAAACAGGAGATGCGCACGCAGCCTGCACGCAATCTCCTGCAGTAGCCGGCCCTAGGACTTGACGCCAAATGGCATTAGGCGGTCCTTGGGCTGCTGCCACGGTCACCCCCATTGGCATGACGCAGTCTTCATGTCCCTGTGTAAGCCCCCACTGCTGGTTGACAAGACGCACCTGTACAGCCTGAATGAGTTTGGGAGGCTAAAACTGGACATGTATATAACTCTAGTTTGGGTTAAGTAGTAAACTACAGTTCAATCCAAGTTATGTAGATTAGGAATATTTATTGTTAAACATAAATTTAGGTCAGGACAGTTTTCAGTTGGCTTAATTGGCAGGAGAAAAATATTTATATGTTAAAAAACATTAACAGTGCTCCCAGTAAATGCTTATCTTTTCAATCCCTATTTCAAAGGAACAATTCCTAATTAGGAAGAAAATCACTCTTGACTGTGGATTCATGGAAAGACTTTTGGAAGAGAGAATTAGGCTCAGAAATTGAATTGTTTTTTTTCCAAATTCCTAACATAAAGAACATGAACTCTTAAGAGGTCCAGCACCTTTTTGACATAAATGCCATGTACCTCTAGTATGGCAAAGAAGATGAGAATCCTCTTCTATACAGACTACCATAAAGAGGGCGATGATGCCCCTAAAATATAATTCTGAAAAGTTGAAACATAGCCGGGGTATTGCACAAGATAAAGGGCTTAAGACAAAGGTATGACTGATTAAAAGTTCCAGAAGCAGGTGCGAAATGTAGCTTTCAATTCATCCCCATTTTGGAAACTGCCCATAATATAAGCATTTCAGAGTTCCAACTTTGCAAACTTCCTGGTGGATCTGAGGCATTTAACCAATTCTGGGCAAAGTGATAAAATATGATTATATTTTTCCATAGTTCGTTTAGTCATCATGTACTGTAGTGCTCCACAATACAGGCAATAGTGGCTAAAAAGACATAATATTCATATCCTTACAACAGGAACACTACTTATATAAATACTGTAAAATGTAATAATAATATTCAGCAAAATATGTAACTAGATATAAAGGTTATAGTGTCCTAACAGCCGATTTGTACTCATTGTGTATGTTCTCTTGCTTGGATATTATAACCTGTTCAAAAGCATTTAAAGTTTTATTAACAATTTTGGAGGTGCCCAGAGGAAAAAAGACACAAAAAATGTACAGGCTTTCTACTCTTCATGTCATAAGAAAACCTATCCTCCCTAACTCCTACCAACGTGTGAGATAAGTGTCATACTTGCCTCTGTTTTATTGTTATGTTTTTGTGATTTATAAATCAAATCGTTAAGGCACTGCTTACAGCTGCAGTTGTTTCCAGTGTTGCTCGGATACCTCATTATCCTATTCGAGTTTGGTCGAATTCGGATAGTAAACTATCCGAATTCACTCGAAGTTCAATATTCAAGTTAATCGAATATCCCATTCGACCTCAGATATCCGACGTCACTGTCAGAGTCTGTATTCGAGTAAAATATTCGAGCTGGCCTTAAATAGCTTTTAAAACTTGTAATGGAGGTCAATGATGCATTAAACCACCTTTTTTATGAAGAAAAACATCAAGTGATTATGTGGTGATGTAGTAGTTATAAAAAAAGGTATCAAAAATAGTAAATTAATTTCATGAAAAATGTTTGCATGAGAAGGTGTGTCCAAAATGGTTGTTGGAAGTCTTTATTTACGTCGTCTTCATCTTCTTCTTCTATATCTTCTTCTTTTTCTTCTTCTTCTATAGCTTTTTCTACTCGAATCTTCTTCATCTTCTACTTCTTGTATCTTCTTCAATTATCTTTTTCTTCTTCTATATCTTCTTCTTCTTCCTCTTCTTCTTCTTCTATATCTTCTTCTTCTTCTATAGCTTCTTCTTCTTCTATAGCTTCTTCATCTTCTATATCTTTTTCTTCTTCTTCTATACCTTCTTCTTCTTCTATATCGTCTTCTTCTTCTATATCGTCTTCTTCTTCTTCTTCTTCTATATCGTCTTCTTCTTCTTCTTCTTCTTCTTCTTCTTCTTCTTCTTCTTCTTCTTCTTCTTCTTCTTCTTCTTCTTCTTCTTCTCCTTCTCCTTCTCCTTCTTCTATATCTTCTTCTTCTAAAACTTTTTCTTCTTGTTATATATCTTCTTCTTCTTCTTATATATCTTCTTCTTCTTCTAGATCTTCTTCATCTTCGTCTTCTATTTCTATATCTTCTTCATCTTCTTCTTCTATATCTTCTTCTTCTTCTTCTATATCTTCTTCATCTTCTTCTTCTATATCTTCTTCTTCTATATCTTCTTCTTCCTCTTCTTCTCTATCATTATATTATGTGTCTTGGTTTTCCTTTCTTTTGTAATATTTTTTTTACTTCATTTGTGGAAATATGTTATTTTAATAACACCATAGTTATATTTGTGTTGATGGCATAATAGGTAGGTAGTGGCACATTGCAAGCCACAGCGCCTTTTTCTGTGTACCCTGGCGGTGGTAAAACACAGACATCAGCAGGAGGAGGAAGTAGTTGCAGGCTTGCAGCTACTGTAGTGTGGTAATAACTGCCGGTAGGAGAGTGGGTGGGCAGGTGGCAGCAGAAAATAGTTCTTCTTCTGTTCTCCCTGGCAGTGGTAGCAGCACACAGACAGCATAAGCTCAATGCAGCTACAGGAGGAGGAGTAGTGTGTGTCAGTCAGTGTGATGTGACTGACATAATAGGCCCTGGTTCCTAGCGGTGGTTCCAGGGCCGTAAATACACAGCATGAGGTTCCAGACAGCGGTCGTGAAGCCCACATTGTGTCCAATACACAATTGGGACAGCACAGTTTTCAACCCGGACACCTCTAAATTAATTACAATTTTTTTTTTCAAATGGATGCAGCTATTTTTGAGCATAATAGCTGTTGGCGCATGGGCAGCAGCACCTTGTAATGTGTTCCCTGGCAGTGGAGACACAGACAGCAGGAGGAAATACAACAGCAGGCAGCGTGAGGAGGATGAGTGTGTGTGGCAGACTGGCATTTGGCAGCAGGCAGCAGGAGAGCAGGCAGCGAGACATAATAGGCTCTGGTTCCTAGCGGTGGTTCCAGGGCCGTAAATACACAGCATGAGGTTCCAGACAGCGGTCATGAAGCCCACATTGTGTCCAATACACAATTGGGACAGCACAATTTTCAACCCGGACACCTCTAAATTAATTACAATTTTTTTTTTCAAATGGATGCAGCTATTTTTGAGCGTAATAGCTGTTGGCGCATGGGCAGCAGCACCTTGTAATGTGTTCCCTGGCAGTGGAGACACAGACAGCAGGAAGAAATACAGCAGCAGCAGATGCAGGTGTAATGTGTGTGCGCCACTTCATGTCCCCCTCTCGCCGACAACAGGGGCCATGAATTCGCCTTCCACCCAAGCCTGGTTCATTTTGAGAAACGTCAGTCTGTCCACAGACTGAAGCAACGCTCTGACAGTACGCTGGAAGGGGGGCAGGAGAGCACTTCCAGGGCTTGACCCAATACTCCATGGGATCAACAGGGGCCACGCTGTCAAGCCCGCTGAAGGACCCCATGTAGTCTGCCACCATGCGGGCCAAGCGCTGCCTGTGACTGGAGAAGGATGCTGCTGCAGGCACCTCCTCTCTAGTCCTTGGCAGCTCTACACTCATGTAGAGCTCTTGGGTCAGAGACAGCAGGTCTGTGGTGCGTGTGCGCTTGCTGCTGGTGGATGCCGGCACCTGCTGCTGCCTCTGTGCTGGCTGGACAGTGGGGGTGGATGTCTGAGGGAAGGCTTCCTCCAAGCGCTCAACAAGGGACAGCTGCAAATCCCTCGTTTGTTGCACACTGTCTCCTCCTGCAGGCAGGAACTGGCTGAGCTTCCCCTTCAGACGTGGGTCCAGCATCATGCAGATCCAGATGTCCTCCCTCTGCTTCATCTGGATCACCCTTGGGTCCTTGCGCAGGCACCTCAGCATGTGCGCTGCCATTGGGAAGAGTCTGGCCACGTCTGCTGGCACATCATCAGCAGCCCCAGAGCCGACAGTGCTGTCCTCCTCTTCCTCTGCCTCCTCCACCTCATCCTCTCTCCACCCCCGCACCAGTCCAGCTGCGCTCTGCTGCTCCCCCTCATCAGCAGCAAGGTCAGGGACCTCCACCAACTCCAAGCCCTCCTCCTCAGAGGTGGCCTGTGAAGCTGCCTGCAGCTCCTGCTGGTCCAAGGCTGCCGCTCCCTCTTCCAGCAGTGCATACAGGGCCCTGTCCAGCACACAAACCAAGGGGACCCACTCGCACACCATTGCATAGTCCCTGCTTACCATGTTGGTGGCCTGCAGGAAGGGTGCCAGGACTGAGCACACCTGCTGCATGTGCCTTCAGTCCTCCGTGGAGATGATGGACGGGAGGTTGGTGGCGGCCTGCCCAGTTGCAGTGATGGAGGCAACTGTTGCTCGTGCAAGGTACTGGCTGACAGCCTGCCTCTGTTCAACCAGACGCTCCAACATCGCCAGGGTGGAGTTCCAGTGAGTTGGAATATCGATCGTGAGCCGGTGCTGTGACAGGTGCAGCTCCTTCTGTACCTCTTCCAGACTCGCTACGGCTGCAGGCGAGTGCCGGAAATGACGCACAACCTTCCTTGCCGCCTCAAGGAGTCGGTCCATTCCCTGGTAGGTCCGCAGTAACTTTTGGACTACCAGGTTCAGGACGTGCGCCAGGCAGGGGCTGTGGGTCAGGTCTCCCCTGCTGATTGCAGCAACTAGGTTTGCCCCATTGTCGGACACCACCTCTCCGACTCTGAGGCCTCTGGGGGTCAGCCAATTCCTCTCCTGCTCTCGGAGTTTGGCCAGGACATGGTTCGCCGTCAGTTTGGTCTTCCCTACGCTGACCAATTCCAGCAGCACTTGGCAGTGGCGGGGCTTCACGCTGCTGCTGAGGCGGGGGGTTTGGGCTGGTGCGTCGGAGGATGGAAGCAGATCAGAGGAACCTGCTGCAATTCCGCTGACCCTGCATGGTGGCACCACCCACTGCATTGTTGGTGCTGCTGCTGCTCTGACAGTGCCCGATGCTGCTCCCCCCTCCTCACCCCCTTCCACCAAGCTGACCCAATGCGTGGTGAAGGACAGATAGCGGCCTGTCCCAAGCCGGCTTCTCCACGAGTCCATGGTGAGGTGGACCCGTTGACCCACCGCGTGCTCCAGCCCTCTCCCGACATTGGCCATCACAGAGCGGTGAAGTGCAGGGATGGCCGTGCGTGCAAAATAATGTCGGCTGGGGATTGGCCAATCGGGGGCTGCACACATCAGGAGCGCACGCATGTCACTCCCCTCCTGCACAAGGGAATAAGGCAGGAGTTGGGAGCACATGGCCCGTACCAGCAAGCCATTCAGCTGACGCACGCGACGGCTGCTGGGAGGCAGAACCCTGACCACCCCCTGGAAGGTGTCGCTGAGCAGGGTCTGGCGACGCCTTTTGCTGGCACGGGATTAGTGGAGGGAGCAGAGGAGGCCACTGAGGACTGGATGCCAGAACAGGCCTCAGTGTCGGCAGCAGGAGTTGCAGAGGGAGGAGGAGAAGTGCGTTTCTGACGCACTCCTGCTGGTGCTGCTGGAGGAGGTGGAGGAGGGCGGGTGGCTGCTGCCGACGGCTTCGCAGTGGTGGCGGGTCTGCCACTGCCAGCTTCCTTCAACTTCACGAACTCCTCATGCTTATGAAAGTGTTTCCCTGAAAGATGGTTGACCAGAGAGGTGGTGCCAAACGCAGAGGGATCCTTCCCTCTGCTGAGCTGCTGGCGGCACTGGTTGCAGGTGGCATACTTGCACTCCACATATGGCAGGGTGAAAAAATTCCATTTTGGGGAGGTGAAGTTGCCCCTTCGGCTGGAAGGTGCTGCTGCCGCTGGTCTCCATGTGGTGGTTGTGGGGGGGGGGGGGGTTCTTGGTGCAGCTGGTGGTGGCACTGGCAGAACTCATCTCCGGATCAGCACGCTGTGTGGCCTGCATACCACGCCCACTTATGATCCTGCCTATGCCTGCGATGCTGATCCTTCTAGCAAGGCCCACAGATGCATCCTCCTCCTCAGAGCTGATGACATCCCCACTTCCAGGACCTGGCACCCAGTCTCTGTCCTTCACCCTGTCATCATCATCCTTCCCCTCCGCAAACATGTCCTGCTGGGATCCCACAAACTTCCCTTCTGCATGCATGGGCGGATGGACAGTCACCACTGTCTGACTGTCCAAAGCATAATCCCCCAAAGTGCCCATGAGCATTCCTTCCTCCTCCAATTCTGCCGCAACAGCACTCCATAGCCCCACTGCGCTTGGGGATAAGAAGGTGCTGAGTGACAGGGTGCTGGTGTCGCCCGCTGGGGCTGGAGAACTGCACTCCTCCTCCTCCTCCCCAGGCAGTGCTGGTCGGCTGCTGCTGCTCTTGCGAACAGGAGTGGTGGCGGGGGTGGAGGACTCGGTTCCAGAGCTAATGGTGGCCTGCTCATCCACCATCAGTTCCACCACAGAGTCTGCGTCCTTCTCCTCAATAGGACGGCTACGACCTGGCGGTGGGAGGAACATCTGCGCCACACGCTGCTGCTGCTGTGTCTCTGCAGCGTGACTCCCAGCTGTTGGGCGGCCAAGGCGTCCACGCCCAGTGGCTAATGGCGGAATAGGCACTGGTGCAGACGCAGAACTGCGCATGGTGGTGGTGGCTCGGCTGCCACGTCCACGACCTCCTCTCTTGGCGATGCCCTTGCTGCCCTTGCTGCCCCTGCCCAAACCGCGGCTGCCACTGCCAGACATCGTATATTTTTAATATCATACAAATGAAAAAAAAAACTTATGTATGTAAAGGCGGGTGGGACAAGTGGGGTATTTTAATGGGGTGGGACTGGTGGTGGTGGGTGTGTGAGGTGACGGACAGGTGTACTCTACAGCAGAGATCGGTGTAGCGCTAACGAGAGAGTGCGCAGTGCGCACACAAAGACCCTAGCTGACACTGACTGACGGTGTCCCTATACACAGACTACAGTACAATTCAGTGAATACACAATACAAGTAATATAAACAATAGGACGGGTGTAGCACTAACGAGAGGGTGCGGACAGCGCAGATGTGCACTGTGCACACAAAGACCCTAGCTGATGCTGACTGATGGTGTCCCTATACACAGACTACAGTACAATTCAGCGAATACACAATACAAGTAATATAAACAACAGGACGGGTGTAGCACTAACGAGAGGGTGTGGACAGCGCAGACATGCAGTGCGCACACAAAGACCCTAGCTGACGCTGACTGACGGTGTCCCTATACACAGACTACAGTACAATTCAGCGAATACACAATACAAGTAATATAAACAATAGGACGGGTGTAGCACTAACGAGAGGGTGCGGACAGTGCAGACGTGCACTGCGCACACAAAGACCCTAGGTAACGCGGTGACGGACGTTCCCTATACACAGACTAGAGTACACTACAGTACTACTAACTAAACAATAGAAGAATCTAGCTAAATAATAGAACAGGTGTGACTAGATTACAGAGAGCAGATACAGGACAGGTATAGCAGTAAAGCTGGGCCTTGCTAACTACAAAATAGTACAAATCTATCTAACACAGAAGTAGTAGTACAGTAGAGTAGGACAGGTGAGAGCACAGGTAACTAGAGACTAGAGCACAGAGCAGGGCAGGCTGCCTTGCCTAGGCACAGGGCCTAGCTGCTGGCTGCAGCTGCAGCAGTGACAGTCTCCCTCCCTAGTCCTTAACTATTTGACATTCCTGGACGTGAAACTCACGTCCAGGAAGCCATGTGCGCTCCTGCGCGTCCACGCGGCCGATTGCGCGCGTGCACGCGCGCTCCCGGCCGGCGGTTTGTTAGCCAGTGAATCAGTGAATCGGGCAACGGTGCCCGATCACTGATTCCTCTCCCCCGCAGAAAAAGCGACAGCTTCTCTCGGAAGCTACGCTTTTTCTGCTTCCTATGTCGCTCTAAGCGTACGTGGTACGCTTAGAGTGACGTCACTGTAAACAACTCATGGCTGCCATCTTGTGGCCAAAAAGTAAACTACATCTAAATGTTAAATAAAAATAAAAATACACATATATTTACAAAAAAAATACAATTTCAATCCCACCCTCCCAAAAATACCCACATAAAATGTTTAATTAAAAAAAAAAAAAAACATTACAATTAAAAAAAAAAAAAAAACACAAATATTTACCTAAGGGTCTAAACTTTTTAAATATCTATGTAAAGATGAAATATTTCTTTTTTTTTTTTATTATAAGCTTGTAAATAGTGATGAATGCAAAACGGAAAAAATGCACCTTTATTTCCAAATAAAATATTGTCGCCATACATTGTGATAGGGACATAATTTAAATGGTGTAATAAACGGGACAAATGGGCAATAACAATACGTGGGTTTTAATTATGGAGGCATGTATTATTTTAAAACTATAATTGCCGAAAAGTGAGAAATAATGATTTGTTTCCGTTTTCTTCTTATTCTTCCTTTTAAAATGCATTTACAGTAAAGTGGCTCTTAGTAAAATGTACCCCCCAAAGAAAGCCTAATTGGTGGCGGAAAAAACAAGATATAGATCAGTTCATTGTGATAAGTAGTAATAAAGTTATAGGCTAATGAATGGGAGGTGAACATTGTTCGGATGCATGAAGCGAAAAACGACTGAATGCGAACTGGTTAATCACACAAACTAAACTGCCTAAAACACAATCTATCTACAATACAAAGCAATACAGTTGAATATCAAGTGTTGGAGTGTAAAAACACTTGGTTTAGAACAATATAAATGCACTTGCACACAGACAAAAAGCACTGGAGCAGTCTCTCAGTACAGTTAGTCAGTAAGTCGCAAGCAGGACGAGTGAGGCAAGATGGCGTCTGCTATTTATAGAGGGGGGCTTGGCCAGGCTCCGACTCTGTGATTGGCTGCAGTCAGAGGGCTGGAAGCCCTCTGATTCGCTTGTGAGGACTCGAGGTGACGTCAGACGTGACGCTATCCGAGCTGGTGACACTATCCGAGCTCGGATAGCTAGGATATCTCCGGATATCTGCTTGCTATCCGAGTGCGCTCGGATAGCACAGCCCGGATAGCTAATACTATTCGAGCTCAGTATTCGAGCTCGAATAGTGAAAAAAGAGCTAGGATATCCGAGTATCTCGGATATCCTAGCTCTGATGAGCACCACTGGTTGTTTCTTTCCCCCTTTTCCATATACCTCTATCCCCCTTTTGCAACAATATGCACCTTGCAGTGCTACTGCTGGAGAAATAGAGACTCGAGAGGCTGACAGGATTTCCCATTAATTGCAACAAAAGTTGCAATTTAGCGACCATCCAGTGTGTTACCTTTCTTCTCAAAGATAAAGCTCTATATTACACTTAGGGCCTGATTCACAAAGCGGTGATAACTCAGTTATCACGCCTAAAAGACTTTAGGCGTGATAACCTTTGCACTAGCAAAGTTATTACCACTTTGTGCTATAATTCGCGCAGGCTCCTGCGCGCAAAGTTTTGCGTGCGCAAACGCGCATGCGCGCGCGCAAAGTCCCATAGGGTTTAAAGGGAAGCACGGTGCGCTGCGCGCGTAGCGCGGTGTGCTGCGCGCGCAAAACTTTGCGCGTAGGAGTTCGCGCGAATTCCTTCAGATCACGCCTAAACTAAGTTTAGGCGTGATAAAGGGCTTTTCACAGGCGTGCAAAGTGTTTGCACCGCTTTGTGAATCAGGCCCTTAGAATGCTACTGCTTCATTTGTCTTTTTATCTTCCCTCTGAAGTCACCAAAAAATTAAAGGAACACTTTTTCATGGTGTCAAGTCAATTAAACATCTGCGATGTTGATCTGGTCAGTTAAGTAGCAGAAGGGTTTGTAAATCAATTTCAACTGCTTTGGTGTTAATGAAATTAACAACAAGTGCAATAGAAGGGCAACCATAACACAACTATGAGGACAGGAATGGTTTAACAGGCCAATGCCATTTTTCTTCGCCTCACCTTTTAAGATTTTTTTTTACTAGTTTTGCGTTTGACTATGGTCAGTGTCACTTACTGGTACCATGAGGCAATATTTGGACCTTTTAGATGTTGAGCAGGTAGGCCAGCTCTCCCAGGATGCAACATTAATATGTGCCATTGGCAGAAGGTTTGCTGTGTCTCCCACCAGTCACCAGAACATGGAGATTTTAGGAGGCAGGCAGCTACTGTAGGAGAGCTGGACAGAGCCATAAAAGGTCCTTAACCCATCATCAGGATTGATTTTTGCTTCTTTGGACAAGGAATAACATTGACTAATGACTTCCAGCAGCAATCATAAAAATACTTTATGAGGGTAGCCTGAGGGTCCCACGACCTCTAATGGGCCCCGCGCTCACTTCCAGCACTACGGAGCTCTACTGACATTATGCCATAGAATTAGAAATTAGTCAGTTTCACCACTGTAACCTTGAGCTTTTCACAGACCATCTGTGACAGACATGAATAGGACTAGAGATGCAGTGGATAATGTTATGCTGCCTGTAACATTGGTGTAATGATCTGCTCAGCTGTCTGCACAGGCAGACAGCTGTTTGTCCATTCTTTAGGTCTGAAGGCTGCAGGTCTCTGGAAAAGAGACCTGTCTTCGCTTTGCAAGTTTCAGAGTTGCTCTGCTGAGGAATTTGCATACACTTGTCATGCAAATTGCCTAGCTGCCTCCTTTGAAGGCTTGCAGTATAAATACCATGTTCTCCCAGAATCCCTTGCTGGTCATGATGGTTTGTCCCTGCTAACTCTCCAAAGAGTATCAGCCTTGCTATTCTTTGCTAAAGATTATCTTAGAGTAATTCCTTGGGACTGCACTAGGCATCCCTTCTAGTGCAGTCAGGTTGTATTATCTGTATTGCCTTGTTCTGTCTCTCTGCCTCGATTGTCTTGTCGTCAGCGGCGGTCGACAGGAAATTGGTCTGTCCGTCTGGGAGTGTAGGCCAGAGCTGCGGTTGCTACTGGTAGCTCCATCTGTTTGTCTTGTCTGGTACGAACGCTTGCAGTAGGCTCGGTGAGGTAACCTTTTAGCAAGCGTTCGCGTTCTCTATTTCGTGTTTGTGCTTCATTGGTTAGTTAGGGTGGCACGTTTATCACTGGGCGCTTAACGCGCGGTGATCGTGTAGTAAACGCGTTCGCTGTTGCGAATGAGTGCGGTGTTCGCGTTTAGCTAGCATTTGTTATTTTCCTTGATGTTCTGATTGTTCTTGCTTGCTATGCCTGTTGCTACTCTCGTGTTCTGTCCTGCTCGGTCTTGTGTCTGTTGGCAATCGCCAGTCTTGCGATTGCGTTCGTACTTTGCTTCTAGGGATGTGTGTTCACCGTTGCTGGGTGGCGACTAGATTGGTGGACACACATTTCATTCTGTCTCTGTGCTCTTTCTCTACACTTGTGCTCTGTCTAGTTTGGTCTTGTGTCACTATTGGCAATCGCTACACTTGCGATTGCGTTCCCACTTCGTTTCCGTTGTTGTGTGTTCAACGTCGCTGGGTGGCGACTGGATTGGTGGACACACCAATCCTCTAAGTTTTCTCTCTTTAAGGGCGATCTTGCCCTACATTACTTCTACTCGTACTATTCCCATCTGGCGTCTGTGGCAGTGCAGAGGCTGTGTTCGTCTGCACTCCACAGCTCCATCTGCTGGTGGGAATCTCCCTCTACAGGTGCATAGCACCATAGCTGGGTGCTCTCAAATTACACACCTGTGGAGGATTTCCATAGTGTCGGCGCGCGTCCTGTGCGCTGACCACGGAAATAATTCCGCAATGGCGGCCCAGGAAGAGATATTCATGGAGAGCCACAAAGACCTCTACAGGCTGGACTGCCATAGAAGATGAAATCCCGGTAATCGGATTCCGTTATCAGGATTAAATCCTCGGACCCATTGTTAGACCCTACACTAGTATAGTAGGTACTGGGTTCCTCCTGGTGTACCACAGTGCCTGGCTTTAGGTGCTCAAAGTATATAGGCAGATTATAAAGGAATTTACATAACTGACTGTCCATGAGCTCAGTGTGATACCCTGGTCTATATCTGGGAGATCATCCAGGAAACCACCGTCTTCTCATTAGGAGCATGCCCTGATGTCATCAGGCATGCATACAAGAATGTGGGAGCCATACAAACTGCTGAGTATAATTTTGATTTGCTGCAGTTAATGTCTGACAAAATGGACTAGCCTACTGCATGATTTTTTTCACCTTGATTTTCAGGTTTTCTTTCAATTCAGTCCTGTGTGGGTTGATTTTTATTACCATCAAACAATGCTGGAACCTTTCATTTCTAACACATTTCTCAGCCAATATCAGTATAGATATCCAGGATGATTTTTACCCCTTACTTATTTACTGCATCTGCTCCCATCTAACCCCCCCCCCCCACACACACACACACACACACACACACACACCTGCCTACCTTTGTTTTACATTCATCCCCACTTAATTTCTCAAAGAACGATCTTCCTCACCAATGTTTGATCAACAAACAATCAAACATTGTTGGGTAGCGAGTGCTCCTTTTTTTAGAAGATTTTCAATAGATCCCTTGTCAATATCAATATCTAATCTATAAAAATGTCTTCTTCCCCTCAAAAGAATGTACTGCCAATGCACTGCCTAGATAACACAATTATTGCTTCACCCAATGCAAGGTACCAAAATAATTTTATAGACACAGTGCATTTAGATACCACTGCCAATTAGTGTTCCTCTTACTGTTATCAGATGATATGAAATATGATTTGGGTTGGTTACAATCCAATGCTGTGTTTTGTGCCTGACCATTTCCATTTGTGCAGCCTTTTTGAACTACTGCCTTGGTGAATTACTAAAATCAAGTTCATGCTGACCCTGAGGATAAACAATATTCACTGATGCTTATTTGCTTCTACGTGCTTTCATAAAAATTAACTGCTGCCTGATAACACAGGTATATATGCGTGAGTGGCATTATAAAAGTTACTAGCTTTGCTTTATCATAATTTAGCAAAATTGAAACACAACTATATTTTAGAAGCTGTGTGAAGTGACTGTAGCCTTCCAACCAGCCTGACCACATCCCCCAACACCACACTGCTGGTATTGTCAGCAAACAATTGCAGAAAACCATAGCTCCATTGCTGTTTTCCATGTGGTCACTGTAATAAAAGTTGATTAGTGATGATTGTAATCAGCAAAATGACAGTTTCACAAATTTCGCATACATTTTCGCAATTACGCCTATACTTAATTACTATTTGCTAACTAAATTGATTTCGTCGTCATTCGTAATTTTGCATTAAAATTTGCGTAATTTTCGCGAAATTTCACATAATTTTGTGCCGACTTGGGAGGTTAATAGCAAAGCCCCCATACATGCTACTGACACCAAAATTGCTACCTATGTTAAAGGGAATTGTGGGTACAAGGGAAAAAAAGAATTCTCCAAATAGACCATATAGTTTTTGAGAAAATCGATTTTAAAAATGCAAAGAAAAAATGTTTTTTAAACTTGGAAAAATGAGTTTAAAAACTATTTTTCCTTGTATTTTTAAAATCGATTTTCTCTAAAACTACAATGTCTTTTTGAAAAATTATCTGTTTGACTTGTACCATATATTCTCCTTAACCACTTGAGGACCGCAGTGCTAAACCCCCCTAGTGACCAGGCCATTTTTAGTAAAATTGGCCACTGCAGCTTTAAGGCCTCGCTGCAGGGCCACACAACACAGCACACAAGTGATCCCCCCCCTTTTCTCCCCACCAATAGAGCTTCCTGTTGGTGGGGTCTGATCGCTCCCTCCATGTTTATTTATTTTTTTATAAATATTATTGTTAGCTTTTCTTTTTTCTTTTTTTTTTTTAAACCGTTTCTTTAAATACCCCCCTCCCTCCCTCCCCACAGCCAGCCAATTATGGTGATCGGCTGTCATAGGCTTCTGCCTATGAGAGCCGATCACTCTCTTGACCACCAGGGGGAAAGCCGTGTCACACGGCTGTCCCCAGTGCAGCGCTGCTACTGATCGCAGCGCTGCACCATGTAAATAGAGGGCGATCACGCCGTCTAACAGTCTCCCGAGCGGCAATAGCCGCTCAGAGACTGAAGGCCCCCCAAGCAGGAGATGCGCGCGCAGCCTGCGCGCGATCTCCTGCAAAACAGAGCCCCAGAACTTTACGCCAATCGGCGTTAGGTGGTCCTGGGGCGGCCGCCGCGGCCACGCCCATCGGCGTGACGCGGTCGGCAAGAGGTTAACATATGTACATATGTACCAATTTTGGTAGCAATAGCATGTATGGGAGCTATGCTATTAACTGCCAAAGTCGGCACAACATTTCAGCAGTAAACAGTTGCATGGCTGACCTGTTGATCTCTGTGATACAACAGTTTCTGAGACGCACACCTGAAGTCAGAGTGCCTTATCCGCATGCTTATTTTGGGCAAATGATTCAAAAAGTATCAAGGTTCCCGCTAATGATACAAACTTGATCGAACAATCTTACCACTTCTGTGAAGGACTACCTAAAGTATCTGTTCAAAGTCTATTTATTTAATATACCCTTCTACTACAGAGATTGGTAAGGCATGTACAATCGAGATTGTACCATTAATAGGCACTTTTAAGAACAAAGAATAAATACCACTTCCAGAGAAAAAGTATTTTATCAAGGATAGCAGGCTCCATATTTCTCTCACTTCTGGTCTCCTTTGAAGATGAAGGAAGCAAAATAGAAAACATGAATTAATTTTTAGTTTGAATCAGTAACATTTCTACAAAATACACTGTTACTATGGATATACACCTCAAAGTGTATTCAGTAACTTCTTCCACTTATATTGACACTACCATTTTGGTCTGATGATTGACTAAGGTACTACGAGAACACTGAAGACCAGGGGAGAACCTAAGTGATCTGGCAAACCACTCATGGATTTATTACAAATTGTTTGTTTTTATCCATGCTACTATTATCCATCCATATAGCATTATTGGCCTCTGGAATCCTTGGTTTTCTTGAAGTTTTTTTTAAACACATAAATATTTATTTAAGAGTTTTCTTTAGAAGTTTTTAGTACATTTTTTTTTTTTACATTTTTTTAAAATGGCATGGCTTCACAGTTGCCTCTGCACTCCACATGACCACTCTCAATCCATGGCTTCACAGTGACCTCTGCACTTCACATGACCACTCTCAATCCATGGCTTCACAGTGACCTCTGCACTCCACAGCTTCACAGTTACCTCTGCACTCCACATGATCATTCTCAATCCATGACTTCACAGTGATTTCTGCACTCCACGTGATCACTCTCAATCCATGGCTTCACAATTACCTCTGCACTCCACGTGATCACTCTCAATCCATGGCTTCACAGTGATTTCTGCATTCCACATGATCACTCTCAATCCATGGCTTCACAATTACCTCTGCACTTCACGTGATCACTCTCAATCCATGGCTTCACAGTGACCTCTGCACTCCACATGATCACTCTCAATCCATGGCTTCACAGTGATTTCTGCATTCCACATGATCACTCTCAATCCATGGCTTCACAATTACCTCTGCACTCCACGTGATCACTCTCAATCCATGGCTTCACAGTAACCTCTGCACTTCACACCATCACTCTCAATCCATGGCTTTACAGTGACCTCTGCATTCCACATGATCACTCTCAATCCATGGCTTCACAGTGACCTCTGCACTCCACATGATCACTCTCAATCCATGGCTTTATAGTGACCTCTGCATTCCACATGATCACTCACAATCCATGGCTTCACAGTGACCTCTGCACTCCACATGATCACTCTCAATCCATCGCTTCACAGTTACCTCTGCACTCCACATGATCACTCTCAATCCATCGCTTCACAGTGACCTCTGCACTCCACATGATCACTCTCAATCCATCGCTTCACAGTTACCTCTGCACTCCACATGATCACTCTCAATCCATCGCTTCACAGTGACCTCTGCACTCCACATGATCACTCTCAATCCATGGCATCACAGTGACCTCTGCACTCCACATGATCACTCTCAATCCATGGCTTTGCCGAACCAACGGACAACCTTGGAATACTATTAGACTGCATTGCTGTGACATGTCTAAGATGTTTGAATGCTATTAGCAAAACAGAAAATCAGCAATGATTTTTAAATATACAAATGTACCTTGAAGCAGCTCAGAATTACTCTACCAGCAGTACAACAATCCTCCTTCTCTCTTGTAATGTCACATTTCATAATCCCAATGCCCTTTTCTGTCCTACATCTACTTCCGTCACCAATATCCTGTATTTCAGCTGACAATTTTGCCATTTACTTCAAAGCTAACATTCACAACAGCTTCACTGTACACAGGCCCGCCATCAGGGGGGGACATCCGTGACTCCCGTCACGGGCCCGGCCCTGCAGGGGGGCCCCATCCCCGCCGCGGCCCTGGCGGGTGCCGCCCGGCCGCCGCTCAACCCCCCATGACCGCTGCTCCCTCCCTCCCTCCATCCCTCTAACCGCCGCCGCCTCCACCTAGTCAGACCCCGATCAGACGGCGACAATAGTGCGGGCGCTAGGACCCAGCGCCCGCACTGATATGCGGAAGTGACGTCACTTCCGCATATAGAGCGGGTGCGTCCAGCGCCCGCTCTGGTCGGGTCGCCGCTGATCTTGAGGTCTGACGCTGGGCAGCACTCACTGGCAAGGTAGGGGAGGCAGCGGAGGCGGCGACGACGACGGCGGCAGCGGCTGGGGGGGGCGGCTCCCTGTCACTCGCTCACTAGCTAAAGGGCCTCCCTGTCACTCACTCACTACCTAAAGGGCCTCCCTGTCACTCACTCACTACTTAAAGGGCCTCCCTGTCACTCACTCCCTACTTAAAGGGCCTCCCTGTCACTCACTCACTAGCTAAAGGGCCTCCCTGTCACTCACTCACTACTTAAAGGGCCTCCCTGTCACTCACTCACTACTTAAAGGGCCTCCCTGTCACTCACTCACTACCTAAAGGGCCTCCCTGTCACTCACTCACTCCCTAAAGGGCCTCCCTGTCACTCACTCACTCCCTAAAGGGCCTCCCTGTCACTCACTCACTACCTAAAGGGCCTCCCTGTCACTCACTCACTATTAAAAGGGCCTCCCTGTCACTCACTCCCTAAAGGGCCTCCCTGTCACTCACTCACTAGCTAAAGGGCCTCCCTGTCACTCACTCACTACTTAAAGGGCCTCCCTGTCACTCACTCACTACTTAAAGGGACTCCCTGTCACTCACTCCCTAAAGGGCCTCCCTGTCACTCACTCACTAGCTAAAGGGCCTCCCTGTCACTCACTCACTACCTAAAGGGCCTCCCTGTCACTCACTCACTACCTAAAGGGCCTCCCTGTCACTCACTCACTACCTAAAGGGCCTCCCTGTCACTCACTCACTACCTAAAGGGCCTCCCTGTCACTCACTCACTATTAAAAGGGCCTCCCTGTCACTCACTCCCTAAAGGGCCTCCCTGTCACTCACTCACTAGCTAAAGGGCCTCCCTGTCACTCACTCACTACTTAAAGGGCCTCCCTGTCACTCACTCACTACTTAAAGGGACTCCCTGTCACTCACTCCCTAAAGGGCCTCCCTGTCACTCACTCACTAGCTAAAGGGCCTCCCTGTCACTCACTCACTACTTAAAGGGCCTCCCTGTCACTCACTACCTAAAGGGCCTCCCTGTCACTCACTCACTACCTAAAGGGCCTCCCTGTCACTCACTCACTAGCTAAAGGGCCTCCCTGTCACTCACTCACTAGCTAAAGGGCCTCCCTGTCACTCACTCATTAGCTAAAGGGCCTCCCTGTCACTTACTCACTAGCTAAAGGGGCTCCCTGTCACTCACTCACTTGCTAAAGGGGCTCCCTGTCACTCACTCACTACCTAAAGGGGCTCCCTGTCACTCACTCACTACCTAAAGGGGCTCCCTGTCACTCACTCACTACCTAAAAGGGCTCCCTGTCACTCACTGCCTAAAGGGCTCCATGTCACTCACTGCCTAAAGGGCTCCATGTCACTCACTACCTAACCTGGGGGTCCCTGTCAGAATCCAGGTGAGAGGTGTCTACCATAATAAGGGGGCATTCTGCCTATTTATGTGAAATGCTGTCTATTTATGTGCCTCATGACTGCTGAATTTGTCTTGTTGGGGGCCTAATGATTGAATTTTTACTTGTTGGGGGCCTCATGATTTGTTGGGAGCCTCAAGATTGCTGAATTTGTCTTGTTGGGGGCCTCATGATTTGTTGGGGGTCTCACGATTGCTGAATTTGTCTTGTTGGGGGCCTCATGATTGCTGAATTTGTCTTGTTGGGGGCTTCATGATTGCTGAATTTGTCTTGTTGGGGGCCTCATGATTGCTGAATTTGTCTTGTTGGGGGCCTCATGGTTTGTTGGGGGCCTCATGATTGCTAACTGCGAGACTATGGGAAAAGCTGAATCATTACCATATGAGACAATAGCATTAAACCTACTTTTTTAGCTTTTTTAAACAGAAAATAAAACTGGGAGGTTCTAAAAAAATGATGGAGCACTTCCTCCTTCCGGCTTGAAGGAGGAAGTGCTCGATATCGAGGCTTGCAACGCGTCCATTCGGACACTTGCACCTCGTTGAAACGCTGGGTGGAGAACGGCGTTCTGGGTAATTAACCCCGCCGCATCTAGCCACTCAGCTGTGGCAATTAGAGCTAACTTGAATCACGAGTATCCACCGTGGTTATTCGTGATTAATTTGTGGACAGCAAGCCTCCAACTAGCTCTGCCAACATGTAATGGCTACGCACATTTCTCAGTTTGTGTGGGGGGGGGGGGGGGGGGCCCGGACTGATGATTTGTGAGGGGCCCCAAAATTTCTGATGGCGGCCCTGACTGTACAACCTAGTTGTCTATAATCTCCAAGGCCAAACTTACTAGCTGCTACCTGGAATCCATTCCATCACAGCTCATGCCATACCTCTCCTTTTCTCTCATACCTGCGTTCACTTCTCTAGTCACTCTATTTCTTTCCACTTGCACCTTCATATCCTTGTTCAAACTTGCTGACATTACTTTAATAATTAAAGGGAACCTAAAGCAAGAGGCATATAGAGGCTGCCATATTTATATCCTTTAAAAAATGCATATTGCCTGCCTGTCCTGCTGATCCTCTGCCTATAGACTCTGAACAAGCATGCAGATCATGTGCTCTAACTGAAGACTGACTTCATTAGTTACATGCTTGTTTCAGGTGTGTGATTCAGACACTATTGTAGGCACAGAGTTCAGCAGCATAACCAGGCAAATGGAAGCCTCACTTTAGGTTCCCTTAAAAACATCTCTTCACCCTTCTGCTTCCCCTAGGTCAGCCTTTCTCAACCTTTTTACCCTGGAGGAACCCTGCAAATAACATTTGGATCTCAAGGAACCCCTGCAAACACATTTTTAATCTCGAGGAACCCCTGCGTTTATTTTTCTGGAGGCATGGTCTTTTAAAGTAAGTGAGGCTGTTAATTTCACTACCCCCTATTACACTGCTACTCATTATACTGTGCTCATTATTATTCTGACCCCAATTTAAGGCTTCGTCTTACAGTACCCCCTATTATAATGTGCTCTATTATACATCCCCATGGTGGGGGAAAATGCCAAGGAACCCTTGCAGAGTCCTCAAGGAACCCTGGGTTGAGAAAGACTGCCCTGGGTACTAGTCAGCTTGTCTTCTTTGCTTTTTATACAATCTGCTTTAACTAATTTTTCCTCAGACCTGGTTAACTACAAATTGTCTAACTGCCTTACCTCCGTTGGATTTCTATTCCAACCATTCTACTGAAACCACCCTCACTAAAGTTAGAAATAACTCACAAACTATGAAATCTAAAGGCTATGTAACTGTACTTATTCTTCTTGACCTGCCTTTCGCTTTTACAATACAATACAATAACATTTGTAAAGCGCTTTTCTCCCATAGGACTCAAAGCGCATAGCTGTGTCTCAGGTTAATACAGGGTTGCAGGCTGGGTTGTGTTACAGAGGAGATAGTCAGATGTTCATGAATGCCAGACTAAAGAGGTAGGTTTTCAGTTTAGACTTAAATGCTTCCAGGGATGGAGCTGTCCTGATTGGGTGTGGCAGGGAGTTCCAAAGTGTAGGGGCAGCATGACTAAAGGCTCTGTCTCCAAAGGTTTTGAGGTGGACTCTGGGGGTGACCAAGGTGTTATGTCTTTTTGATCTAAGATTGCGGGGGGTGTGATGTAGTTGCAACAAGTCCTTCAGGTATCCAGGGCCCAGATTGTGCAAGGATTTGAATGTCAGTAAGCCAATCTTAAACAGAATTCTCCATTTTATCGGTAGCCAGTGGAGTGAGCTCAGGGTTGGTGTTATGTGACAATGGCGGGGTTGGTTAGTTAACAGCCTTGCGGCGGCATTCTGTACTAATTGCAGGCGGCGTAAGTCTTTCTTATGCAGGCCTGTGTAGAGGACGTTGCAGTAGTCTAACCTTGATGTGACGAAGGCATGAACTAGGTTTGGAAGATCCTCTTTTAACACTGTAAAACATCATGTACTATTACAGATTGTCTCTTCTCCAGACATTATCAGCTGTGCTTTCTCATGCCTTACTTCTTATTGTAGTAAAATAACTTACAGTGTTGCCCACTCTATATCTTGGGCGTGCCTTGGAGTCAGTCCACAGATCTCTGAAATAATGTGCGCTGTGCATTAAGTAGGTAATGCAAGCTGCGCTAGTTCCACAATATGAGTTACGTAACTGGCATATGTACCAGAAAAATTGTTGTGGGAAATAATTTTACCAAACTTTTGTGTATCAACCCCTATGTAGCAAGAAAATGGATTTTGATAGGCTGCAAAATTTTAACAGTGAGAAAGTGTGGAATAATTTAATTTAAGCTGTTGCATTTTTTTTTAATTAGCACGATAACTAAGTGTTTAGCATTCTTATTTAGTAGTACTAGAGTCCCAGGTTAAAATTGAGAACTTTATTATTATGAACATGAGTTCATATATTGCTGTGTTATATTCACCATAGTCCTCATCATGGTCTTGTGCATGGACGTGTTGTCGGCTAGGCAGTCTTATCACTATAGTGAGCACAAGTCTGTACACAAGTACAGATAATTATGCATGTAGTATAAAGCCCCATACACATGCTCAACAGACGTCTTTTATGCATCACAATTATCAAACAACTTTTGTTTTGAAACAAGTTGAAACCCCCAAAAAGTTGCTTGCTATTGTTCACACAACTGATAAGACTGACAAGACGTCAATCCAACTGTTGGATTGACTTCTTATCAGTCTTATCAGTTGTGTGAACAATAGCAAGCAACTTTTTTGGGTTGTTTCAACTTGTTTCACAACAAAAGTTATTTGATAATGCCGCAACATCGCTGGACGAATATATTCGTCCTGATTGCCGCTAAGCGGCCCCTGCTGGATGGATATAATCGTCCACTTAGGCTTAAGTGGTTAATTGGAAGAGTGAGGAAGAGTTAGTATCTCTGTCTTATCTCTGTTTTCTTTGAGGAAATTGTTTTCTCAGTTCTTGTCCCTGTGACAGCTGATACTGAGACAAAGTGAAGTGAATTGAAAATGTCACTGGTACAGAAACTGAGGTTAAATCTCCCAATGGGGATTCTTGTTCTGGTTGAAAAGTGTGAGATGGGTCTTTTTTCATTTGGTTGAGATTTTCTGTATTTTTCTGTTGTGGTTTTAACACAAGAAGTAAACAAAATATTTCAGAACTGGCCACAAAGCAATTTTAAAATTAGGAAATAAATGAGGAAGTTCCTACTCAATCCACACTTAAAACAGAATGAAAAAGTTTTGCCATCCTAAATTATGATCTTAGAATCATAAAAAATAAATTCAGCATTGATTAAAATGCATATAAATCACTCCCCCGCCAATAAATAATAAATGCACATTCAGATGTATGAACCTGTTGAACCTGAAGTCCCTTCGTAACCAGTGGCGTAGCTAAGGAGTTGTGGGCCCCGATGCAAGTTTTACAATGGGGCCCCCCAAACACTCCATACATAACAATTGATACGGCGCACCAAAATCTGCCAATGGCAACTACAGTGTCAGAGGTGCAAGAAGGGGATGGGGAGCAGTTTGTTAATGATTACCACTATTCAAAGTATCTATAGAAGTGATTATTATAATCACAGGACCAATAGAGAGCTAATACTGGCCCAAGGGCCCCGATGCGGTTGCAACCTCTGCAACCCCTATTGCTACGCCCCTGTTCGTAAATTATGCCAAGTAGGCAGAAGTAGTTTTTGCTGCGATTGCAGTGTGATTTTGGAGTTGAAGATGGATGCTCACCCATGATGAATATAAAGAAAAGAAAGCTTTTTACCATGGTGCCAGGCTTCGGACACAGGAAAAGGTGCTACAGGTACAGTGCATTTATTGTGAGGGTGCCAATTCTTTTTTTTTTTAAATCATCATCATATATAGAGTTTAATCCCGCTTCAATAAGGAGTACTGAGGGATCACCCTCAGGGCTTTTTTACACTGAATCACAAAATGCTATCACAGGCAATGTGATTTAGAAGCAATTTTGTTGTGATTTTATATGTTGTTTTGCTGCGATTTTCACTGGATGCCAGGAACACAAGGAGAAAATGCAGAAAAAATACAAAATACAGGACTTTTGCAATCAGGCAAAATTGCATCACAATCATATCGCACAAGTATAAAAGGGTTCCTGTGATTTTCAGTATCTTGCTGATGTCCTTGCGTTTTGAGATTTAATTCAAAAACACGGCAAAATCACATGTAGTCCTCGAATGAATTGAAAATAGCTAATAGTGCTAAATACTGTCTATATAAAGTTGTCCTGATAAAACACACTGCACTCCACTGGGATGTGCCGCCACCACCAAGAAGGCAAACCAATGTTTCTCTCCTTTTGTGAGTGCACTCACTGACTTGCAGTTTGGTATTTTGCATATTACAATATGATGAGTCTCCACCAATCACTTCAAAAGATAACACCTGGTGCTGCACCCACCAGTTTATTTGTTAAGACCAGAGATTTACACAGACATCAACCAGATAATGGCAGACGGCGGCACGGCTGCACAGCACATTCTGCCAACCCATCTCCGTCCGGTGTACTACACTCTCAAAGGTCGAGTGTCAATGCACCTACAAGCTCCACCATATGCCTATCAGCATATGACTAATCAGGGGTTATGTTTTACATACTCTTAACTATTACTATGCTGACTGTTTGTATGCTATATTGTCTGTGTTCATTGAGTAACTATCAAGTCAAATTGCTTGTAAGTGTAAATGTACTTGGCCAGTCTGATTCTAAAACATCTGGCTACATAATACAGCAGACTCCCCCACTGGCCAAATGCCATTATTCCAGGTAAACAATAAACTGCCAGATTCATTTAGCTGCTTTATCTCTAGAACTATATAATGTGTTCATCATACTCTCACTTTCTATTGATATTCTACAGGATGACTTTGAAGCACATCAAGCCAAGACAAACATTTTTGGGATGGTGTTTTTTTTTCTTTAAGTTGGTTTACATATTAACTGTCCTGTCAGCTTCAGATATCCAAACAGAATAGAAAATAGATTACTTTCAGAGATGTAAATAGTTCCTTCCCTGGAAACTACAACTTGTTAATCTTTAGACTGGAGTCTTTTTAGAGATTGTTGAATAAACATGTTGTTATTACGTCATCCACTTTTAATGTGGCATTATTTTCCACAGTAACATGTGTAACTTCAGCAGCAGTAAAGAAAGCTGTTAAAACTGTAACCCATATTCACTTCACAGTGCACCTGTTCCTAGTGAGAACCAAGACCAGCCAGAAACATAAAACCTTCACTATTAAATGTCTGCATTTTTGGACCACAGACATTGAGCAGTTGGGTCATGCCCCTTTTCCAAACATATACAATTAACTCATTGATTCTAACTAACTGCAGACCAGTCAAGACATATGTTGTGGCTGTTTGCTCCGAGTCAACATTTTTTTTATTATGATTTTATTTTCCCAAAAATTCATATATTGCAAGATTTTATTTTGGGACATAACCAGGTGTGGCATTATTAAATAGTAGGCAACTTGTAGATAATAGAAAGAAACAGTGTTTGTACAAGCGTTCCCCTTACTATGTTGCTGTGAAACAACACATAAAAAAAAACAAACAGGTCTTGAAAGGTCAGGGGTTAGCAAACCATCTTATAGCTTGGAAAACAAACCCCAACAAAGCCATCTCTACCCTTTCTTTTTTATATTTTTTACTCTGTTTGTCCTTGTCCTCCTCTCTCTGCTCCTCATTGTTTTAGTGCACAGTCTCCTGAGTCTTACTGCTAATCTTTCCAACCATTGCCCTAGCTTTAGCTCCTGTTTTTAAAAAAAACTCCTGTTATAAACATTTCAGAGCTAAAGTGTCTTTTTCATCACCTTCTCTTTCTTGAACAAGACACCTGCAGATATAACACATGGCAGCGGCTCTTTAATTACATCCTCCTAGACTTGGAGATGGATTACTCTAACCCTAGCACCCAGAAGATACATAAAGTTGTGTAGCTTCCTATATAATTATTTCCCTTTGTGTCAATTGATAAGTCCTGCAACAATTTCCTAAAAAAGTAAACATTGTATCATGAAACACATAGAGTCAAGATCTTATTATTATTATCTTTTGTTGTGGTTGGTAGCTCACTCACAGCCAGATTGGCATAGTACTTTTTGTTGTTCCCTTGCAGCCAGCATGGCACAGTCCACAACTCTCCAGGATCATTGATATTTACATTGTCAGCTATATTATACAGCAAACTAGATACAATATTCAATGTATTTGTGTACAATTGTATGAGATATAAGCTCACATACAATCAACTTACAATGGTCATTGATAAGGTCTTTTTTACCATGAATATTAATTAAGACCATTATTTTCAATTTATCCCATTCCCCGTGTGATTTTAATGAAAGCCCCCTTAATAATCCCAAAATAAAAGACATATCTTACAAAGTTCTTTGTTGAACGTTAGGCAAGGGTTTTTTGTCTTATCATAAGCATTTGGTGATTGTTTTATTTAGTATTTGTCTATCCCAGCTGTATTTGAATCAAGGGGTTTAAAAGCCTTTCAAAGGCCAAAGCTAATAATTTTTAACTAGCTAATTCTTCCCACTAGATTTAGAAATAATGAATTACAAAATTCCAGTTGTTTTCTAACTCTTTCCATTAGACGTATGAAAAATACAGGTAGTGATAAAATGATGATAAGTGATGATGAGCAGGAAAACCTCCCAATTTTTATACTCATTAATTTTATTTTTCTGAATTACTCACTCCCAATTGTGCAGTCCATTTCATATGAGATTTTGCAATAATCATTAAGGCTAGGATCACAGTGGGGTGTTGCGGTGCGACTTTTGGGGGCATCTTAATGTAGAAAGTTGCACTGCAATAGTAAGTCTATGGAACATTTACAGTGCTTGCGGTGCATTTCATTGACTGGATGCCACCTAAAGTTTGCATAACGCACGGTGCAACGTTCATTCCATTGCATTGCATTCCAGTTATATAGGAAATGCCACAACATCCCACTGTGAGCCTAGCCTAAAAGTTTGATTTTCATTTTATGAATTGCATATCCAGCCCTGAAGGCCTATCCTTACAAAACCCTTTGTGGAAAATCATATGAGAATAAGGGACCTATTTGTAAATCACCAACAGTCTAGCGCATTGCAATTATAAAAAAAAGTAAATGTTGGCACATTTATAACAAGCAACCTAATGTTAAAAACATAATTTGACCTGACTGACTAACAAAAACAGCAGAACAAGAACCCCCCTATTAAAAGAAATTATGGCAATTGGTGGCGTTGGTCTGAAGGTCAACCTATTGAGTGTGTGTGGGGGGGCTTGTGCTTATTATAGAGCACACATTCCTCTGTTATTCCATATTATTGCATTGTATTTCCCACGTAAATGTTGGCAAAGCTATTGTTGCTAAGTGATGTAATGCAATAATACTAATACTGTATACCATTATCACATTTTCAAAAGTATAATGTCCAGCATTTTTGTGTGTTAACAATGTGAAATTGCATTTTGCATTTTTAGTACAACACTAAAATAGGCCCTAAGTGGTCAAGTAACTAAACAGCCTCGGTTCTCTTAACCCAGGAAGCGAGCTGCTTCATCTATGTATGGCTTGTTCCTTTCTATGGATTGACTGCACAAGGAAACCAATGACCTCAGACCTAGAGGTTGAGCTATTATTTGACTGCTAAGGCTGGACCGATGCTAATATGTTTGCCTGAAGACAGCATTTTCAACCAAGGTCTCTACAGATAATCAGCATGAGATAGGATATTCCGGAAAGATTTGTTTTCTGATCAGTTCCATAGCTGCCTGTCACACAAATGGACATCTAGGTTTTTGCTGAGGGAGGGGAGGGGAGAGTACTAGTAATTTGATTCAATTTCCAGTCATTCATCCCCAATATCTCTTTTAAAAATGAGTACCATGGTATGGTTAGTGAAATGCAAATAATTTGGTTGGTTTTCAAACTTCTGTGATGGTATGGTCGGTGAAATGCAAATAATTTTGTTTGCAAACATTTATTCTAATTTTATACATATTTATGCTGCAAATAAATGCTGCAATATTTGAATGGTCCATTCTCAAACTACATAAGTTTGTAAGAATTAGCATAACATTTGCATCAACTTGTCATTGTTTGCATCTCATTTCATATCACCAGAAAGTACTGTCTAGAAAACATTAGGATGGTTGACTATCATCTAGGAATCTATTCAGAAAGAATGGTAACAGGGGCGTAACAATAGGCCCTGCAGCGCCTGCGCCCGCGGGGGGGCCCGCCCCCCCCCCCCCCCCTGGGGCCCGCTCAGGGCCGTTTTTTGGGGGCTGGAGGGGTGGCAGCATGAGGGGAAAGCCTTGCCCACAGTCGGCGGGGACAGGGGAAGTTCCCCCCTCTCCCTCACCTCGGGGCTCTCCCCTCTGCGTCCCCCTCCAGCTAGTGAATGTGTGTGGGCAGCGGGAAGCAGCGGCGGCGGGATACATACCTTCTTCCTTGCGTTCCATCGCCGCCTTCTCGCTCTAGCGGCTGACGTCACTTCCGGAAGCGGGGGGGGGGGGTGCCCGCTCTGAAATTCTGCAGGGGGATTTTCATGTGTCTGCTGCCCACATTACGATTTTCAGGTGTCTGCTGCCCATATTACGATTTTCAGGTGCCTGCTGCCCACATTGCGATTTTCTGGTGTCTGCTGCCCACATTACGATTTTCAGGTGTCTGCTGCCCATATTATGATTTTCTGGTGTCTGCTGCCCACATTACGATTTTCAGGTGCCTGCTGCCCATATTATGATTTTCTGGTGTCTGCTGCCCACATTACGATTTTCAGGTGCCTGCTGCCCACATTGCGATTTTCTGGTGCCTGCTGCCCACATTACGATTTTCAGGTGTCTGCTGCCCATATTATGATTTTCTGGTGCCTGCTGCCCACATTACTATTTTCAGGTGTCTGCTGCCCACATTATGATTTTCTGGTGTCTGCTGCCCACATTGCGATTTTCTGGTGTCTGCTGCCCACATTACGATTTTCTGGTGTCTGCTGCCCACATTGCGATTTTCAGGTGTCTGCTGCCCACATTACGATTTTCTGGTCACTGCTGCCCACATTGCGATTTTCAGGTGTCTGCTGCCCACATTACGATTTTCAGGTGTCTGCTGCCCACATTACGATTTTCAGGTGTCTGCTGCCCACATTACGATTTTCAGGTGTCTGCTGCCCACATTGTGATTTTCAGGTGTCTGCTGCCCACATTACGATTTTCAGGTGTCTGCTGCCCATATTATGATTTTCTGGTGTCTGCTGCCCACATTACGATTTTCAGGTGTCTGCTGCCCACATTGCGATTTTCTGGTGTCTGCTGCCCACATTACGATTTTCTGGTGTATGCTGCCCACATTAGGATTTTCTGGTGACTGCTGCCCACATTGCGATTTTCTGGTGACTGTTGCCCACATTGCGATTTTCTGGTGACTGCTGCCCACATTGCGATTTTCTGGTGACTGCTGCCCACATAAGGATTTTCTGGTGACTGCTGCCCACATTAGGATTTTCTGGTGTGTGCTGCCCACATTATGATATTCTGGTGACTGACTGCTGCCCACATTAGGATTTTCTGGTGACTGCTGCCCACATTACGATATTCTGGTGACTGCTGCCCACATTAGGATTTTCTGGTGACTGATGCCCACATTGCGATTTTCTGGTGACTGCTGCCCACATGGCAATTTTCTGGTGACTGCTGCCCACATGGCGATTTTCTGGTGACTGCTGCCCACATTGCGATTTTCTGGTGAACTCTGCCCACATTACGATTTTCTGTCCCACATTACGATATTCTGGTGAACGCTGCCCACATTACGATTGTCTGGTGAATGCTGTCCACGTTACAATTTTCTGGTGACTGCTGCTCACGTTACGATTTTCTGGTGACTGGTGCCCACATTACGATTTTCTGGTGAACTCTGCCCACATTATGATTTTTTGGTGAACTCTGCCCACATTATGATTTTCTGGTGAACGCTGCCCACATTACGATTGTCTGGTGAATGCTGTCCACGTTACAATTTTCTGGTGACTGGTGCCCACATTACGATTTTCTGGTGAACTCTGCCCACATTATGATTTTCTAAAGGCCCACATTACGATTTTCTGGTGAACTCTGCCCACATTACGATTTTCTGGCCCACATTACGATTGTCTGGTAAAATGCTGCCCACTTTACAATTAATTTACAGTGAAACGCTGCCCCATTACGATTATTTGGCACCTATGGGGGGGGGGCCCATCCAAATATTCGCAGGGGGGCCCAGTGATTTCTAGTTACGCCCCTACTGGTAAACTGTATTTTGATCACTACTGTTGATCACTATCTTTGGGCTTGTGCTTTTTAAAACCAAATGTTAAAAATAAGGACAGTTATTTCTAGCTGGTAAAATAGGTACAAAAACTGTAGCAAAAGCAAACTCCATTGAAAAAGAAAAATGTGTGGCCAAGTTGTATAAAAGTAGTAAACAGAAAGTATACATTTTTATCAGTTTATCAGTTTATATATTATAGCAGTTCCAGAGATACCAAAATGGATGTGTTCAGAATCTGAGAAATTGCTCATTGTTTAACCACTTGCCGACCGCCCACTCATTACGCGCGTCGGCAAAGTGGTAGCTGCAGGACCAGCGATGCACATCTGCGTCGCCGGCTGCAGGCTAATTAATCAGGAAACAGCCGCTCGCACGAGCGGCTGCTTCCTGTCAATTCACGGCGGGGGGCTCCGTGAATAGCCTGCGGGCTGCCGATCGCGGCTCGCAGGCTAAATGTAAACACAAGCGGAAATAATCCGCTTTGTTTACATTTTTACAACGCTGCTAACAGTAGCAGCGTTGTACTAGATCAGTGATCCCCGGCCAATCAGCGGCCGGGGATCGCTGTCACATGACAGGCAGGAGCCTGTTAGAGGCTGCACAGGACAGATCTGTTCCTGTGCAGCCTCCGATCTCCGGGGCAGGGAGGGAGAAGAGGGAGAGGGGGAATCCTGCCGTGGAGGGGGCTTTGAGGTGCCCCCCCCCCCCGCCACCCACACGCATGCAGGAGCGATCAGACCCCCCCAGCACATCATCCCCCTAGTGGGGAAAAAACGGGGACGATCTGGTCGCTCTGCCTGTTATTTGATCTGTGCTGGGGGCTGTAGAGCCCACCCAGCACAGATCTTAGAAATCAGCGCTGGTCCTTAAGGGGGGGTAAAGGCTGAGTCCTGAAGTGGTTAACTTAGGCCAAGCCCACAAAAGGGTCTTTCAAGTCCATTCAGCATTTCAAAGAACCATTTAAACACTAATTCACAAAATCACAATAGCTCAGATGTTACATTTTAACAAGTTCCCCACAGTTTTCGCCTTAAAAACCAGAGCTATTTTTACCAATAACTTTATCGCTACTTATTACACCAAAATGATCTATACATTGATTTTTTTGCCATAAATTAGACGTTCTTTGGGTGGTACTTTTTTGTAAGGTTCTTTTATATGCATTTTAGAGGGAGTAAAATGAAAAGTAAATGAAAAAATAACTATTTCTCATTTTTAACCACTATAGTTTAAAAAATAAAAAGTGGTACTGTAGATAAAAGCCACGCATTTTATTTACCTATTTGGCCCAGTTATTAAAACATTCAAACTATGTACGTAGTACAATGTATGGTGCTAATATTTATTTTGGAAATAAACGTGCATTTTTTTCTGTTCAGCAGTTTTTATACTATATCACTAATTACAAGCCCTTATTTGCAAAAAATAACAATAATATACCCTCATGACATACATAATAGAAAAGTCCTTACAGTAGCTACGTGTCCCCTTCTGTCCCAGATGTGTCCCCTTCTAACTCTCATGTCTCCTCTGCTCCTCCCATGTCCTGCTCCACTCCCCTTGAATAAATGAAGGCAGCAGTAGCATGGCTCACCTAATCCATTGGAGACTGATGTCCTGACACCACTCCTATCTCTGATCGTGCCATCAGCAGAAGCTGGCACTAGGGGAACAGAGGTAGAAGAGGTCTGTGACTGCTGTGAGCTCCGATGGATTAGGTGAGCAGTGCTGTCGCTACTTTCATTTATTCAGAGGAAACGGAGGAGGACACAGGGGGAGCAGAGGAGACATGTGGACAATACAGGGAGTCCCAGACATTGTGTCGGGTCAGCGGTTCGTATCGGCAGGTGTCCGTAAGTCAGGGACTTCCTGTATATGGAAAAGATGCAGTGGCTTTTTCTCCCCATTCTTGGGCGAGTAAAAATGTGTCTTTAATTCCAAAAAATACAGTATATATATTATAGTGTGAAGTTTTAAATCAGGATGATACCATTTATTGGCTAACTAAAAATGAATAAAATAAGCTTTCGGCCTTGCAGCCTTCGTCTGGCTTATATCCTGTTAGTTTGCAAACTGGTGGTACAGACAGCTTATATACATGCAACATCAAAATGGAAAACAGATATTATTTTTTTTCCCAAGCATAAATACATGTCATTAAGAAGCCTTAATTCACACAGACCATCGACCTGGGGTTAGAGGTTGTAAGCCAAGATAATAATCCTTGTTTACTCCCTGCTCACATACCTGGGAGTTGGACTGACACAGAGGTATCGTAAATTCTTAGTTCACAAGTTCAGCTATAATGGCTGAGAAAAGTTCAAATGTCATCAGTCTCATACCAATATAGAAAGTTGTTGTCCTTATTCAAACCATTCTGCACAGCCTTGAACCAATTTATAAATTTTGTTTCTGCTATTAATCGATCATTTGACGTTTTGAAGCCACCCTTCAGGGCAGTGACACGAAGATCATCCATGCGGTGTCCGTTGGACCGAAAGTGTGTAGCAACTGGGAGCCCAGATTTGGTATCTTTAATAGTGTGCCTGTGTCCATTCATACGTTTGCGCAGAGTTTGTCCAGTTTCTCCCACGTACATAACATTGGGGCATTTAGCACACATGATCAGATACACCAGATTGGTGGAACCACAGGAAAATGTACCTTGTACTCTGTACTCCTGTTGTGAACCTGGTATCGTTACCCTGTCAGTAAAGTAAATGTGTCCGCAGGTCCCACATATTTTTTGTCGGCAGGGTGATGTTCCGTTTTGTTGAGGCCTATTCAAAGAACTCCTGACAATCATCTGTTTTAGATTGTGTGGTTGCCGATATGACAAGAGTGGAGGTTTAGGGAATATCGTTCTCAGTCTGTGATCCTTGTGTAATATGGGATGTAGTTCCTTAGCAATCCTCCTTAAGATTTCCAGGTGTGGGTTGTAGGTGACAACCAAAGGGACACGTTCCTCTTTCTGGTTCTGCTTATATTTCAGGAGTTCAGTCCTGGGGATGTTGCTGGCTTTCCTGATTTGGGCCTTAGCCATAGGAGGACTGTAACCTTGTTTAATGAAAGTGTTCTTAAGGCGATCCAGGTGCTTGTCTCTGTCCATCCTGTCAGAACAAATCCGGTTGTACCTTATTGCTTGGCTGTAAATTATAGAGTTCTTAATGTGCTTAGGATGAAAACTGTCATATCTCAGGTATGTGGGACGGTCTGTAGGTTTGCGATACACAGAGGTTTGTATGTTGTTACCCCTGATGTATATGGTGGTGTCCTGGAACTAAAGAAAGACCTGAAGAAACTTGCACAACTGGACAGCGACATCTTTTTCTTGATTACATGCAAAAAGGAAAAACTTATACCTCAAGGACTAAGGATACAGAATCCCACCCTGCATACATACAATAGCAGGTTTGCAGAAGAAATCTGCAGGAGGAGCTCGGAGAGAATACGGAATTACCTTATAAGAGTCTGCTATAACCGTATGAGATACAGAGCCTGAAACTGTCTCTGAATGATGACCACACTGGAGCATGGGATAAACTACAGATTTTCTATAGGAAACTACAGAGATTCCTAATTAACAACAAAAAGAAAAAACTTCAGAGACTTAGAATTAAGAGTGGACGCCTGGATGCACAAGCAGCAGAAAAAGAGCAACCCACAGGTGTAATGAATCTTTCCACTTATCAGGTTACTGAAGCTGAAATGTCAGTACTCTCCAAAGGCCTGTCATTCTGCCCTGCGAGACCCATAGACAGGATTGCACTCTGTGGAGATATGAAGGAATTTTTCAGAAAGCTGTGACTCAAGGAACACTACCATGATAAGGAAGCCTGTGATACAATGGATAATGGACCAAAACGCACCAGATCTAAAAAGAAGAAAAAAAGATGGACCCCCAAAGAAGGAGAAAACCCGACCCTGGATAAATACATCAACAAATTCAGACACAGAATCTCTGACAGGATCCTGAGTAAAAGAAAGACACTGGCCCAGAACGTAACACCACAGGAGCGACAGGCCATCAGATCCCTTAAGGAGAATAAGGACATTATTATTAAACCAGCGGATAAAGGTGGTGCCATAGTCATAATGAACACCAGTGACTACATCCAGGAGGCACAAAGACATTTATCCAACACCGCTCACTATGCCAAATTGCAGGGGGACCCCACAAAAGGCTACAGGATGGCACTCAATAGGATGGTTAACAGATTGCCTGCAAACATCAGACTACATGTAAGGACCCTTATCCCTGAAGAGCCTAGAACAGCCTGCTTTTACATGCTTCCCAAGATCCACAAAGAGGGAAACCCAGGCAGGCCCATAATCTCAGGGAGCGGAACTTTTACAGAGAACATCTCAGGGTGGCTGGAAAACATCTTGAAACCTCTTGTCTGTAAAAGACCCAGCTACATACAGGATACCACCCACCTCCTGCACAAACTGACAGCCATCGGCCCAGTACCTGAGGGAACCATACTGGCCACGATGGATGTGGAGTCCCTGTACACGAACATTCCCCATGATGATGGTATTGCGGCCTGCCGTAAAGATCTTCAGGGTCAGGGCATACCTGTAAAGCCTATTGCTGGACTGATCAAATTCATTCTCACTCATAACTATTTCACTTTTGGACAGGACCTCTATTTACAGCAGATGGGAGTGGCAATGGGTTCGCGATTCGCACCACAGTATGCAAATCTCTTCATGGCCAAAATCGAAGAGGAATACCTCAATTCATGTGGCATAAAACCCATGGCCCACTTCCGCTTCATTGATGATATTTTAATCATCTGGTCCGCAAGTGAGGATGATCTTCTCCAGTTCCACAGGAACTTCAATGCCTTCCATCCTACAATCAAATTGAAACTTACCTACTCTCACACAGAGATTAACTTTCTGGACACCCCCATATACATCAGGGGTAACAACATACAAACCTCTGTGTATCGCAAACCTACAGACCGTCCCACATACCTGAGATATGACAGTTTTCATCCTAAGCACATTAAGAACTCTATAATTTACAGCCAAGCAATAAGGTACAACCGGATTTGTTCTGACAGGATGGACAGAGACAAGCACCTGGATCGCCTTAAGAACACTTTCATTAAACAAGGTTACAGTCCTCCTATGGCTGAGGCCCAAATCAGGAAAAACAGCAACATCCCCAGGACTGAACTCCTGAAATATAAGCAAAACCAGAAAGAGGAACGTGTCCCTTTGGTTGTAACCTACAACCCACACCTGGAAATCTTAAGGAGGATTGCTAAGGAACTACATCCCATATTACACAAGGATCACAGACTGAGAACGATATTCCCTAAACCTCCACTCTTGTCATATCGGCAACCACACAATCTAAAACAGATGATTGTCAGGAGTTCTTTGAATAGGCCTCAACAAAACGGAACATCACCCTGCCGACAAAAAATATGTGGGACCTGCGGACACATTTACTCCACTGACAGGGTAACGATACCAGGTTCACAACAGGAGTACAGAGTACAAGGTACATTTTCCTGTGGTTCCACCAATCTGGTGTATCTGATCATGTGTGCTAAATGCCCCAATGTTATGTACGTGGGAGAAACTGGACAAACTCTGCGCAAACGTATGAATGGACACAGGCACACTATTAAAGATACCAAATCTGGGCTCCCAGTTGCTACACACTTTCGGTCCAACGGACACCGCATGGATGATCTTCGTGTCACTGCCCTGAAGGGTGGCTTCAAAACGTCAAATGATCGATTAATAGCAGAAACAAAATTTATAAATTGGTTCAAGGCTGTGCAGAATGGTTTGAATAAGGACAACAACTTTCTATATTGGTATGAGACTGATGACATTTGAACTTTTCTCAGCCAGTATAGCTGAACTTGTGAACTAAGAATTTACGATACCTCTGTGTCAGTCCAACTCCCAGGTATGTGAGCAGGGAGTAAACAAGGATTATTATCTTGGCTTACAACCTCTAACCCCAGGTCGATGGTCTGTGTGAATTAAGGCATCTTAATGACATGTATTTATGCTTGAAAAAAAAAAATCTGTTTTCCCTTTTGATGTTGCATGTATATAAGCTGTCTGTACCACCAGTTTGCAAACTACCAGGATATAAGCCAGACGAAGGCTGCAAGGCCGAAAGCTTGCTTATTTTATTCATTTTTAGTTAGCCAGTAAATGGTATCATCCTGATTTAAAACTTCTTGCTTTTACTGATGGCTAACACGGTACAATACCCTACTGCTACTACATATTATGGTGTATGTGAGCGTATTTTACTTTTTCACTACTAGATGTCCCCACCCTGCACACATAACAGTACATAGGAAGTTATGTGTATGTGGTTTTTACTTTCATTTTTGTGAATGAACACCAGCATCTTGCTGATGCGGTATTTCATACATTGCGGGCACTTTTATCGGCTTTGGGAGCAGGTGTTCTCATTTAACGATTATGGACTTGTAGGATGGCGACGGAAATGAATGGGCGTGTGCCCACGATCGGCAAAGTAAATATACAAATACCCATTTCTACAACCCTGGTTATTAAGTGAAATTTTCAGGGGCCTAGATATGCGTAGCAGCAGTTGGTAAGTTTAAATAATGTACCCTAGAGCTGTTTTTTGACAGACAAACTGGTTATAACTAATGTCTGTGTCTCCCATTAATGTGCACTGAATTGATCAAAAAACTGAGATAAAGGCAAATGGTGGGAAACAAGTGTTTGAGAAGTAGTCCCCCTACTCTTTGCAGTGATATTGACCACTATGCAATTCCACATTTTTATTAAAAAAAAAGTTATTTCCACCTCTATTTAATGTGGAAATGTGGCAGCAGGGCCAGGCCGAGGCAGAGGCGAGAGAGGCTCCAGCCTCAGGGCGCAGTGTAGGAGGGGGCGCACAACTCACTCAGCTATCATTCCCCTATTGTGTTTGAAGCAGAGAGAAATAAGAAAAGGGGATACATGGCAGTGACTGCAAGCCACATAACTAGAGATAGAGGTGTTTGGGGTTGGGGGCCCTGGGGCACCTCTTAGTCTAATAGCAATCCGTGTATAATGGAATTGGGTGGGAGGGATGGAGGGGCGCACTTTGGTATCTCAGCCTTGGGTGCTGGAAGACCTTGTCCCGGCTCTGTGTGGCTGTATGTACAATACTGTAATATCTGGACCTCATTATAACTTTTAGAAATGAGCAAGAAGTGTTTAATCAGGATGAGACCATGTATTGGCTAACTTAAAAGAAAAAGAGTAAGCTTTTGGCTAATAAGCCTGCTCCAGACTCAGTTCCTTTAGACATGCAGTAATTGAGTCTGAAGAAGGCTTATTATACTAAACCTTACTCTTTTTCATTTAAGTTAGCCAATAAATGATATCATCCTGATTCAAAACTTCTTGCTTTTACTGATGGCTAACATGGTACAATACTCTACTGCTACTTTTATAAATGAGGGAACTAAAAAAAAAAATGTCTTTAAAAATGTAAAAAAAAAATAGATTTCCTAATGTATATGAGTGATGCAGGAAATTTGGGTGCCGGCTATTGGCCAAGGGTAGCAGTAGAGGTGGGGAATGGTTAACGTTAGCCGAGACGGGTTGGCTAAGGTTAGCTGTGGGGGTTAAGGTTAGCCCTGGGGGTGGTTAAGGTTAGCCGTGGAGGAGGGTAAAGGTTAGCTGTGGGGTAGGTGGTTAAATGTAAGCATCCGTAGAGGAAGAGTTCAGTGTGAGAATAGAGTTATGTATAGCTATTAATGCCTAAAAAACTTGTTTCAGCATCACCAGGTGACCTTTTTTTCTTCTGTGCCCTTTTTTACCTCTGCGCCCTTTTTGCATAGATGCGTATATAAGACTTAAAGGAATACTATCGATGTATGCATTTATTTTTAAATGCTGTATGTTGTAGCACACATTAGGGCAAGTACTAGGAGCAATTTGATTCCTCACACAGCTGTTCCTCTCAGCTGTAAAATCCTCCGTCAGTTTTGGCGTCAGTGTTGGATACAAAATGTATCTAATACTGAGCTCCCAGAGGGCTAGACCATGTCTCTGCACAGGGGAGATGCTATCAACTCCTCAGTTTATAGTTTAATTATCACCTTGCTGAAAGAATCTTGTTGATATGGTGGTAAGGGGTTAAAGATTCTAGCAATGTGTGTTTATTATCTTTGCTTCTCTTTACTGATAAAGATACTAATAATGCTAATTGTAAACAGTGGTCTGCCCCTCTCAGCAGCTTGTAAAGTGGATGCAGCCTGGAGTGAATCGCCTCAAGCAGGCAGCCAGTCTGAGTGTAAACACAGACTCCTGGTATAGCTAGTTATATTCCAGCAATATTCCAGCTCATTTAGTTACCTGTTACCACCTCAGATCAGCCTATTTCTCCTCATGTCTGCTGCATGCTGTGAGTGACACAGTGAAATATATTTGTGAGCTGTGTGACAGAGTAACCAAGCAGCTCAGGGTGACCCAAACTACTATGAGCTGTGTGAGAAATGAATTTTTAAGCAGGCATAGCGAGAGAGAGACCTGGGTGAATAAATAAAGTGCCCCTAGCACTAGTGGTAATGTGTACACTAATATCGAGTATTAAAAAAAAAAGTTGTTTCAATCGATAGTACTCCTTTAATGCCCAATGTGTTTAGACTAAGTAGACAATATTGTCCAATGTGCTTATAAAGCAAATATACAGATATGGTCCTTCCATCAATAATCCAGAGTTCATTGTGCATTATGTGGCTTTCATCAACAAAGTAGGCCAGTGTTTGCTTCAACAGTTGCTGCAAAACACAGGCTTTATATATGGCTGCAACTATTCTCTTAGTCAAAGAGTGGGCCCTCCCTCACAAGTGTACCTCTCAATTGGAGCTGCTAAGCAGCAGGAATTCAGGGTTGCAGCATGAGCCTTTCTGAGGTACCACATTACTGATAAAACCCACATTGCAAAAACAAAATAAATACTACAATAAGCCTTCACCGAATATCTGTATTATTTAATTTAGGGGGATTTAATTCTCCATAACAAGGGACCATTTCCTTATTGTTGATGCAAATGTGGTATATTAAGGTCATATTTACAAGCCTCCAAGTAAACCTGAACAGAACAGTTTAAAAACGCTAATATTTATACAAATGGCTTCCACATGTTGGGACACATCAAACCAGTGACAGAGTCAAATCTCATGGTAAGTTTATCTAAGAACGTGCTCAGTAAAACAACGCTACTACACAGAGATGTAAGTACGTGAGCAGCTCTGCACGGAGGATGACAGAGATTTGTATACCATCAGGGAGTGCTGCTAAAAATACACCACCTAATGTCATTCATTTGATGAAACAGTTTTCATTGTGTATTTTAGCATTTGAACTACAAAAATCCCCAGAGATAAATAATTAGCTAACGTATAAACAAGTAACTAAAGTAATACAAAAGAATGTATGACTAAACTATTGATTTGTAAAAAAAAAAAAAAAAAAAAAAAGAATGTATGACTAATTCAACCCCATTTGAAAAAGTGCAAAATATTATTAGTGCCGTCACTTCCCGCCCAACATTTGAAGTTACCTGTTATTCATGCTGTACAGGGAGTGCAGAATTATTAGGCAAGTTGTATTTTTGAGAAATAATTTTATTATTGTACAACAACCATGTTCTCAATGAACCCAAAAAACTATCAAAGCTGAATATTTTTGAAAGTAGTTTTTAGTTTGTTTTTAGTTTTAGCTATTTTAGGGGGATATCTTTGTGTGCAGGTGACTATTACTGTGCATAATTATTAGGCAACTTAAAGAGAATCTGTATTGTTAAAATCGCACAAAAGTAAACATACCAGTGCGTTAGGGGACATCTCCTATTACCCTCTGTCACAATTTCACCGCTCCCCGCCGCATTAAAAGTATTCAAAAACTGTTTTAAAAAGTTTGTTTATAAACAAACAAAATGGCCACCAAAACAGGAAGTAGGTTGAGGTACAGCATGTCCACACATAGAAAATACATCCATACACAAGCAGGCTGTATACAGCCTTACTTCTGAATCTCAAGAGATCACTTGTATGTGTTTACCTTCTGTCCCCAGCTTCTCTCATGCACTGAACATTACAGGCTTCCTGCAGACAGCTCTGCCTATGTCGTTAATTCCTCAGTATGTGACAGACCAGCTCCTTTCACAGCCTCCAGAGGAGGATTTTTATCCAGCTCTCTTCTATCTTTGATAAAATAGCAGAGAAGCTGCTGGCTTATGTAAATAAAACACACACTGGAGTGTGCATAGAGGAACAGTTCAACACTGAAGAACTTGGCAGCCTTCCAGACACAGGCCGACAAGTCTGACAGGGGAAAGATACATTGATTTATTACAGAGATGGTTATAGTAGAAAGAGCTGCAGTAAGCCAGATCACATTAGAATAGGTTTAGGAACTTGTAGGATGGTAGAAAAAACGTTGTAATTTTTGTTACAGAGTCACTTTAACAAAAAACAAATATATACCCATTTCAATTATTTATTTTTACCAGTGAAACCAATATAACATCTCAACATTCACAAATATACATTTCTGACATTCAAAAACAAAACAAAAACAAATCAGTGACCAATATAGCCACCTTTCTTTGCAAGGACACTCAAAAGCCTGCCATCCATGGATTCTGTCAGTGTTTTGATCTGTTCACCATCAACATTGCGTGCAGCAGCAATCACAGCTTCCCAGACACTGTTCAGAGAGGTGTACTGTTTTCCCTCCTTGCAAATCTCACATTTTATGATGGACCACAGGTTCTCAATGGGGTTCAGATCTGGTGAACAAGGAGGCCCATGTCATTAGTTTTTCTTCTTTTATACCCTTTCTTGCAGGGGAGGACTGGCCAGGGGGGAAGGGGGGAGATTTCCCCCCAGGCTGCCTCTCATTTAATGATTTAGGGCTGGCACTGTACCTGGTGAATTCAGGTTTTTGTATAAAGCAATGTGAAACACTAGGCTGAATGAGGGAAATAAACGCCCAATTACAGAGCAATTGCAAGGCAGGCAAGCTAATAAATATACACAGCATGATACAGAGCAGAGGCTTGCCTGCAGGGTCCGTGGGAAAAAGTCTGTCTGGTCTCTCACCATTGTTAACTGCATGTGCACAGCTACATAAGATATTGTCTAAGTTGAAAAGTTTTTACAGTCCCTAGACTCCAAAAGGGCTGCTTGCAGACAGACCCTAGACTCCAGAAGGGCTGCTTGCAGGACTTGTGTAAGAGATAGAAACCCCGACCATTGTAACTCAAAATGTATTATATGCCCCTGGTGCCAGGGCATTTATACTTTACCTGTCATGCTGTCCCTCGAGTGTCCTTGCTGTATTTCCCATGTGACTACCGGCATATAGCACCTGGGACACGTGTGTGATGTCATTTGGGCTGGGGCTGCCATGAAAACGGGCCTTTCGTTTGTGTTTTCCCCCCAGGCCAAAAGGTCCCAGTCCTTCCCTGCTTTCTTGCCAGCCACGCTGTGGAGTACTTGGACGTGTGTGATGGAGCATTGTCCTACATGAAAATCATGTTTTTCTTGAAGGATGCAGATTTCTTTCTGTACCACTGCTTGAAGAAGGTGTCTTCCAGAAACTGGCAGTAGGACTGTGAGTTGAGCTTGACTCCATCCTCAACCCGAAAAGGCCCACAAGCTCATCTTTGATGATACCAGCCCAAACCAGTACTCCACCTCCACCTTGCTGGCGTCTGAGTCGGACTGGAGCTCTCTGCCCTTTACCAATCCAGCCACGGGCCCATCCATCTGGCCCATCAAGACTCACTCTCATTTCATCAGTCCATAAAACCTTAGAAAAATCAGTCTTGAGATATTTCTTGGCCCAGTCTTCACGTTTCAGCTTGTGTGTCTTGTTCAGTGGTGGTCGTCTTTCAGCCTTTCTAATCTTGGCCATGTCTCTGAGTATTGCACACCTTGTGCTTTTGGGCACTCCAGTGATGTTGCAGCTCTAAAATATAGCCAAACTGGTGGCAAGTGGCATCTTGGCAGCTGCACGCTTGACTTTTCTCAGTTCATGGGCAGTTATTTTGTGCCTTGGTTTTTCCACACGCTTCTTGCGACCCTGTTGACTATTTTTAATAAAACGCTTGATTGTTCGATGATCACGCTTCAGAAGCTTTGCAATTTTAAGAGTGCTGCATCTCTCTGCAAGATATTTCACTATTTTTGACTTTTCTGAGCCTGTCAAGTCCTTCTTTTGACCCATTTTGCCAAAGGAAAGGAAGTTGCCTAATAATTATGCACACCTGATATAGGGTGTTGATGTCATTAGACAACACCCCTTCTCATTACAGAGATACACATCACCTAATATGCTTAATTGGTAGTAGGCTTTCGAGCCTATACAGCTTGGAGTATAAAGAGGATGATGTGGTCAAAATACTAATTTGCCTAATAATTCTGCACTCCCTGTATATAAGACACCTAGAGCTTCCCGTCCAACACTTGAAGTTACTGACAAATATTTCCCTAGTACAATGTATGGTGTCAATATTTTATTTGGAAATAAAGGTGCATTTTTTCAGTTTTGCGTCCATCACTAATTAACCCTCTGGGCGATACAATTATATCGCCCAAGAGGTGGCGCAGCACTATTTTTTAATTTTTTTTATTTTTTAAATCATGTAGCGAGCCCAGGGCTCGCTACATGATAGCCGCAGCGCAGCGGCATCCCCCCACCCACTCCGATCGCCTTCGGCGATCAGAGTAAGCAGGAAATCCCGTTCAGAACGGGATTTCCTGCTGGGCTTCCCTGGTCGCCATGGCGACGGGGCGGGATGACGTCACCGACGTCATGGACGTCGTGACGTCATAGGGAGTTCCGATCCACCCCTCAGCGCTGCCTGGCACTGATTGGCCAGGCTGCGCAAGGGGTTGGGGAGGGGGGGGGGGCTGCGCGGAACGGCGGGTAGCGGCGGATCGGCGGCGAGCGGCGGCGATCGGAAGTTACACGCAGCTAGCAAAGTGCTAGCTGCGTGTAACAAAAAAAAAATTATGCAAATCGGCCCAGCGGGGCCTGAGAAATCCTCCTGCGCGACATACCCCGAGCTCAGCTCGGGATTATCGCTCAGGAGGTTAAAAGCCCATATTTTCAAAAATTACAGTAATATACCCTCTTGACATACATATTAACCACTTTACCCCCAGCGGTACGGATTTCTCCATCCCTTTTTCCACCCTGTTACCTCCAAGGAACAGAGAAATCCATACCTGATGCCGCTCCCGCCGCTGTCCGCGCTCCCGCTCGCTCGTCCGCGCGTCCCGGAGATCAATGAACGGGAAAAACCTTTCCCGTTCGTTGATCTAAGCCCCCCGCAATCAGTGGTGTAGCTAAGAAGCTATGGGCCCCGGTGCAAGTTTTACATGGGGCCCCCCCAAGCACTCTATACATAACAATTGATACAGCGCACCAAAATCTGCCAAGGACAACCACAGTGTTAGAGGTGCAAGAAGGGGATGGGGGAAAGTTTGTTAACAATTACTACTATTCAAAGCATCTATAGAAGTGATTATTACCAGCACAGGACCAATAGAGAGCCAATATTGTGCTTGAGGGAGGGCCCCTCTGGCCCAAGGGCCCCGATGCGGTCGCTACCTCTGCACCCCCTATTGCTACGCCACTGCCCGCAATGATCAGCTGCTTCTATGAGAAGCAACGCGATGATTGTGAAAAAAAAGTTGCCCAGCCTCCCTGAACTTCCTGCAAGCGTACTTCCTGTATGCTTGCAGGTCGCATAAACAAAAACTTACTGTGGCCATCTTGTGGCCAAATAGTAAAACTACACCCTAAAGCATTTTTCATATACGAATGAATGGAAGGAGCGCTGAAAGGTGAAAATTGCTCTGGTACTCAAGGGGTAAAACCCCTCAGTGGTGAAGTGGTTAAAACAGTTCAGTCCCTAAGGTAACTATTTATGTATTTTTTTAATTGTCTTTTTTTTAGGGGGGGGGGAGGAGGGGGATAACGATGAGAGAGTGTGGGAGGTAAGGGGTTAATTTTAAACGTCTTTTTATTTTAAAAAATTACAATTAAGGTCTTTTTATTAAAAAAGAAAAAAAATGTATGTAGGTGTATTTTACTATTTAGCCAAAAGATGTTCTCACTCATTATTTTTCTCTTAGCGTACTAAGAGAAAGTAATGCATGGCCGTTGAACTTTGTTTTTTCACAATGATAGTGGCATCTCATTGATGCCAGCGATCATTGCATCAGGGTCTCTACGTTCCCATTCACTGATATCCCTACTCATGAGCGTCGATGCTAGAGCCATACCACGTAGCAAGGTTCCACTTCTCTGTCACTATTCACAGAGGAATGATTTACTGTTTGTTTCTGCCCTGCCTGCTTTCTCAAAGATCACATGAGAACAGCTGAGGGATTTTTAGATACAGAGAAGGATATGAAAAGAAGGACCTTTACATTTTCCTTACTCCCCCCAAGCCCCCCCCCCCCCACACACACACACACACATTTAGAATGAGATCTCCCTGGTTGTAAACAATTTACTTTACACTGTGAAGAGAGAGACACAGGATTAGGCAAGCAGAGCTGCAGCTGATATTATTTACACACATTTTAAGCTATATTTCTGCTTTCTATCATTCTGAACATGTTTTACTCACAGGATTACTGCTAGTGAAAATTATTTCTGTATGCTGGATGTGCTGGACACAGTCCTCCATAGTAATGCCCACAGTAAAAATGGTTATCTACAAATGTCATATTTTCTTCACATAAAACACGAAGAGCCTTTGTATTGCTATTTGCTAGTAATTACTGGAAATATATGTGACATTTAGGAAATATATGTGACATTTAGGAAATATATGTGGCATTTAGAATTTTAGTTAATTTTGATAGTTGTCCTTTAACCCCCCTGGTGATATAAAAAATTCCGCCAGGAGGCAGCGCAGCAGTTTTTTTTTTCTTCTTATATCATGTAGCTAGCCCAGGGCTCGCTACATGATAGCCGCTGCTCAGCCCGCTTTGATAGCCGCTGCTCAGCCCGCTTCGATCGCCTTCAGCGATCTCCGATCAGGAAATCCCGTTCAAAGAACGGGATTTCCTGGAGGGCTTCCCTCGTCACCGACGTCAGGATGTCATTGGGAGTTCCGATCCACCCCTCAGCGCTGCCTGGCACTGATTGGCCAGGCAGCGCACGGGGTCTGGGGGGGGGGGGGGGGCCGCGCGGCGCGACGGATAGCGGCGATCAAGCGCAGGGCAGCAGCGATCGGTGTGCTGACGCAGCTAGCAAAGTGCTAGCTGCGTGCAGCAAACAAAAAATTAAACAAATCGGCCCAGCAGGGCCGGAGAAAACCTCCTGCGCGGCTTACCCCGAACTACGTTCGGGGTTACCGTTAAGGAGGTTGATAATAATAGTCTTAACATTTGTGTATAAGATGGGGTAGGAGGCACCTCCTACCCCATCTTATCTACGCCTTACCCCGATTTCAGGGGTTACTACCCCGGAAGGAATACCCTTTTTAAAGAGCAGCGACCATACTTACCCGGATACAAGGCAGAGTAGGGATGGTACTTCCCCACATGCAAAGCTGAGTGGTTGCCCCCCGCAACCCACCATTGTGAGTATATCTGACACCTCTACATTTGTCACAAAGCACTGCCTTACGATACTGCACCAAATTGGGCTCCCGGTCTCCTCCCTTCCTTTTTTCTACCCTCTATACCACATCTTAACATTTGTATACCACTTTTCTCCTGTCAAACTCAAAGTGCTTTGCAATGATGCGAGTACATGTCTGAATCCCTGTAGGCATGCCATGCTCAGCTATAGGGATTCGGGTGCATGCTTGTTAGGAACCACGTTCTGCTGCTTTCTGCCTGCAACATTGGCTTGTACTATCATGGAATTTCATTAGTCCACCAGCTGGTGGCTCTAGGGACTTTGAGTGTCATGGACTTCCACTGTTCCACCAGTAGGTGGCTCTATGCTGTCTGGAGACAGCTCTTCCTCTGCAAAGGTTGCTCTGTGCTGACTTTGTCTTTCAATCATGCAGAAGGTGTGTCCTCCTTATATAAGAGCCCTGCAAGAAGTAACCTGTGCCAGACCTTTGTGCTCACATGAATGAGTATCTGGACAATCCTGGTTCACTTGTGCTCCTGATTTCCTGTGTCTGCTACTCTGTTGCCAAATCTATATTTTGCCCTGACCTCGATTTCTGCCTGCTCCCTTGTACTGCAATTGGTTGTATATATTTACCCTGTGTATATTTTCTGCATACAGATGAAACTCGAAAAATATTAATATTGTGCAAAAGTCCATTTATTTCAGTAATTCAACTTAAAAGGTGAAACTAATATATGAAATAGGAAAACTTTGCAGGCGTTTTGAATGAATTGGCTTATTAGAGTCTGACACTTTGAGCCTAGAATATTGAACATTTTTCACAATATTCTAATAATCTGAGATTTTGAGTTTGGGGTTTTCATAAGCTGTAAGTCATAATCATCAAAGTTATAAAAAAATAAAGGCTTGAAATATCTTGTTTGCATGTAATGAGTCATATCATATACAGTAGAATCTCGTTATAGTAAACTGTGAGATAGTAAGCTTCTGGATATAGTAAACTCAGTCCTCAGATCACAGCAAATGCGTTTGTATAAATTTACAATGTATGACCAATTCTGATATAGTAAACTTCGGATATAGCAAACTACTTTTCTTGGTCCCTTGGAGCTTACTATAAAGGGATTCTACTGTATTAGTTTCACCTTTTAAGTTGAATTACTGAAATAAATGGACTTTTGCACAATATTGTAAGATTTCAAGTTTTACCTTTATATTTATTTAGATAGATAGGGTTTTGGATGTATTTGCATATTGCTTATCATTGTATGGCGAATGCTTTGTTTATGGTGCGTATGCCTGTGGTTGCACTTAATTTGCATTATACTGTACTTTGATATTTTCAATAAACAGTATTGTACAACATTTCATGTTCATTTAGCCGCCGATTTATGTTAGGGGGTTGTAAGGTGGTTAAGGGGGAGGGAGGCTGCATTAGTTACCTATACTGAGGGGGGCAGCCTTATCTAGCTATACTGACGGGGAGGAGGGCTACCTAGTTACCTATACTGAGGGAGGCTGCCTTAGCTACCTTTACTGAAGGAGAATGGGGATGCTTTAGCTACCTATATTGAGGGGAGGGGGGATGCCTTAGCTACCTATACTGAGGGGGAGGGGCTGCCTTAGCTACCTATACTGAGAGGAAGGGGGGCTGCCTTAGCTACCTATACTGAAGGGGATGGGGGCTGTCTTTAATACCTATATTGAGGGGTAGGGGGCTTCCTTGGATTCCTATACTGAGGGGGAGGGGGCTACTTCCTTGGATTCCTATACTGAGGGGATACCTATCTCATTACCTATACTGAGGGGGGGTCACCTCTCACTACCAATACTGGGGTAGGAGGGTTACCTCTGGCTACCTATTATTATTATTTTATCGGGAGGAGTGTGACTTCTTAATTATTCTATCTGGATACTTGTGACTACTTAATATTTTTATTAGGGGTCATGTGACTACTTGATTAATTATCTGGATGCATGTGACTACTTCATTTTTTAATATATGCGGAGGTGTTGCTCCTCCTATTAATGTGAGAAAGGATGCTGTTATTATGGGGAAAGGAGACTCGGACTTGGTGGATTCGCCATAGCGCTGTTTTACTCAGATATGCCAGTGCTCCTCCTTTGCCTTACAGATTACAATAAGCTCCCCAGCTCACCTGCCTGCATCACTATCAGTAAATCAGACTCAGCAAAATGAAGCACAGCATTTCAGCACTGTTTGTTTGGCATCAGTCATATCAGTGCAGGATATGAGTGCACCGTCTGCTCCAGGACAAGACAGGGGCAAGTGAAAACATGGCAAAAGAAATCTATTCATCTGTACTATAACTTGAGAGCCTTATATTTCAACAACTAATGCTACATATATTAAAGTAAAAAAAATGTTCGATTACTTGTAATCTAATGTCTCTTTACTTTCCTAAAGAAAAAAAAATTATCTTTTTCAAATCATCTCTGAATTTTAACAAAGTGTTGCACAGTCATACACATGATTACGCTAGGATTTTCTCAGATCATTGCCTCGCACTCTCTTCTGATTTCACTGTGAAAGCTGTCAGCTGTTAGTGAGATGGGAGTGTGTACTCCCTGCACTCTTAGGCCTGGGGCCCACAAGAGGATCTATTAGCGGTTCAGAAATCACTCGCATTTTCTAAATCACGGAAGTGCAGCGACTTTCTGCACAATTTAAGCAGGGATTGCCTTGCCTTGTATGCGGTCACTCTGGATCAATAGCAAAATTGCACCTAACAAGGTTTTTGCAATCACTCCATGATCACAACACTGCTGTGGCACCTTCTTGGTAGGGTTCCTTTGGTACAGTGCTTTGCCGATTGCTGCCAGTGGGCTAGTAGCCTTAAAGTGAATGTGTACCATTTTGTAAGTTGAATTTTTGTGTAGGGGACCACTTCCCTCATTGCACTGTATAGTTCTGTCCCTATTTCATCAGTTTTGGTGCATGCTGGCCGCTAAAATCAGCGTTTATATTCTTTGACCACGTTGGTCGAATATTGAGGCTAGAGATAGGAGGCAGAGCTTCTTTGCCCTGCTCTGTCACTCCTCCATCATCTCTGCCCCTTTGCTCCGCCCTGTCAGTTGCGCTGCCGGTGATGCGCGGCTCCCCTGCTCATTACAAGAGTGCGCAGCGCTGGGGGAGGGTGTGTGTGCATGGCTGTCAGCTTACGCACACACAGCGTGAACACAGACAGGAAGCGCTGCGGGGAGACAAGAAGGAACATGCCGATAGTAGGTATGTTAGAAATCTATATAATTCCATAGCGACGTACTGCACGCGCGCTGTTCGTTATACGTGAGTGCACGCGCACTGTCTCAGGGACGCGCACCCCAGTCCCCACTGTCTTGCGCTATTTTATCAGCGCTTGAGACTTGGAGATATTGGGAAGTAAGAGGCTGCCGACCCGGAAGAAAAAGCAAAGGTCGGCAGCCATCTTGAATTAGAACAGAGAGGATTTGAGGCTATATTGCGCAAACGGGGGGCGGTGGTGCGGCGAAAAAAAATGTTTGATTACTTGTAACCTAATGTCTCTTTACTTTCCTAAAGAAAAAAAATTATCTTTTTCAAATCATCTCTGAATTTTAACAAACAGTGTTGGTGGTGCGGCAAAAATCAGCACAGGTAAAAGCAGTTACATTTATCTACACGCACGTCATTTTTAAAAAAATGTATTTATGATACCCAATGGCTTAAAGATGTATAGGCTTTCTCCTTCATGGGGAGTTAATGTGTCATTGCAGCAAACTCATAAAGGCAGTCAGGATACAAAGGGGTGCAAAATGTTTTACTTTCTACTTTGTGCAGCGTTGTGAACCAATGAGACAAACTAAGAAAGGAGAATTGTGTGTGTCTTTACCAGGCTATATACTGTTGCTATTGTGTCCAGCAAGTTTACTTTAAAAAAGTATAGCAGCTGCAGACTAAATACAGATTAATTAATGGTATGAAGTTGCAAAGTGACTTGTGTAGTGGTGACAAATGTTATGTAGATTTTTGTACTAAACTCATGTAACCATGTAATAAATCAACATATTCAGTTGTCAGAATTAATAGTTGATGACAGACTTTCTTCCATATTACTAAAGCTGATTCAATTTTCCCTGGAAATGTTGGACCAGCTGTCACAGGTATCACAACCTTTGAAAAGTCCAAGGTTTTTCTCAAACACGCCAAGATTTTCACAATAAATACAGAAAAGGCATTACATAATCCAATTACCAATGGCTACAGAAAGTAAGAACTGTTCTTTATAGTATTTTAAAGAGAATCTGTATTGTTAAAATCGCACAAAAGTAAACATACCAGTGCGTTAGGAGACATCTCCTATTACCCTCTGTCACAATTTCGCCGCTGTTATAAACTGTTCTTATCACCTTGCTTCGACACCATCGTCTCACAGACTGTGAGATCACTTGACTCTCCACACAGCAAACAGGATATAGACTTGCTCAGGCTTCTTTCAATGTTTCCGTTATTTATTCAAGTCACAGGAATACAGATAGATACATTCATCATATCCTAGCCATGCCAATCTTCATGTTGCGTTATAAGCTCATGATTAGACTCCCTCTTGAAGTCAATCAGGTACCTTCTTCCTAACTACGTTACACTAAACTACATATGTACAGCATACATTATATCAGATTACAGAAAGGACGAACATGCTTAGGTCCCAGTCGGCCTTGCGAGCTAGTGCAGAAGGAAGAAGCAGAAGTGAGTTCTCCATTGCTCGCTCCAGATTTAATACCGGCTAGGAAAGAGTTAAATATGACATCATCTTCGCCACCCCCTAAATAAGTCTATTGGTGGACTCACTTGTGGTGTCATCATACACACCTACTCGATTAATAATCGATGAGGCACTTGACCCAGATGCGGGAATGTGAATGTTTAGTAAATATGGACAATGTTTACTGTTCCTGTCCTGTAAGTGGAGGTCAGAGTAAACCGATGGCCTTCTCTTAGGAACATGTTCTCAGTATCTGCGTGTATCTTCTGCTACACGCAGACCCTGAGATGCCTCTGTCTATTTTAAAGGCATACACTGCGGACAAGCCTTTTACATAAAACTCAGGCCAAGTAACTGAGGCCTACTTAAATTATAACAATCCCCCCTAAAACGGCTTGACCCGCAGATCCCAGCGTCTGAACCTCCCAGTACCTGGTTTCTTTCTTGTATGTTTCACTTTTCGATGTTCGTGCTCACACAACTTCTCTGCTCTAGGCGGTTACCCCTGGAAGAGAGAGAACAAGACCTCTTGGTCTTCCTGTAACCAGGCTCTCTGGGGAAGCCCTACTTCTAAGTCCCTCAATACCACATGCTCAGCATTTGCGTCACTTGCGTATCACTCACAAACTTGCATGACCACAGAAAAGTGAAACTCGTTTGGTTGTTACAAAACGGAGCAGTGCCCGGTGCCTTCTAAAAGAGCGCCTTTATACAATCAGCTCCTAGGTACTACTAAACCTATACCCGTAACCCTGTAGATCCCTTAATTTAAACTATTGGTTCCGGAGATTGTTTATGAGGCACCAATCTCTGGACCGGTTAATTTATTTTACGTAATTTTAACCCGCAACCTCACCTGGATAACGATGCCTAAAGTTGTCATCCCCATCCAGACGACCAGTGGGTGTAGAAAGAACTTTGGAACTGCAGATGCCCCGTCCGAGTGTCCCTGGAACATCACCGGAACCTTTGTCCACCAGGGCAGACTGGAACTCACCTGCTCATTTTTGTGTTCTACCTCGTTAAGATCACCTGTATCATAGTGAAATCTTACCTCTAACTTAGTGTACTGTTTGTTTAACCTTTGTAACAAAATGTGGCCGTCTTGGATCAAACCCTGTTCCCCTTTGTCCCATGTCGTGTTCTCTTTCAGGACGGGAACTACCCGTGAAACTTTGACCTTTAGAGTTCTCTTAACAATTTGAGAAACAACGTCATCAAACCTGGATGACAGGATCCATATGGGATCTCCACTCACACAATATGTTCCCCTTGGAAACTCCCCTTATCGGAACAATTATGAGAATATACCTTGAATGTATCATTAGACCTTATGTTAAAAAACCAAACCTTTCCTTCCGCCACCGGAACTATCGGTTGGGCTTCAGGGTGGATCTTTTGAATGGTAGCCTCGCACTCTGCGTTATTGAGCCTGCAGGCATCTTCACTAAATTTGACTTGCCCCGGCCAACGCAGGTACTTCTGCAAGAATTGCCCACATGAGGACAACTCTACTTGTTTCACCTCCCTGTCTAGCACCAAAAAAGGTTGACCTCTCAGGTCCTGGTGTAAGACATGGGTTGAGGTGGGAACTAAGGAAGTGGCGGTGCCTAAAGGAATGTTGCACCGTTTCCATTTGTTCACCCAAACATCTCGAAGCTGCCATGCAAAAGATCCTTCTCCAGAAAAATTAATATACCTCCCCTTGTCCAATCTTTCGCTGACAAAATATGTCCCCAGCTGTCCTGATTGGACCTCTTCCCCCCTTACGTCCTGAGGCACAATATGTACCTGAGGTCGGGAAGACTGTACTCTCTGCAATCTTTCGATTAAGAGTACCTCTTCACTTACCCAACTCTCATGAGGATAAGCTGTTGCATATGGACTGTGTAATATCGTCCCCTGTTGTGACCCGTGTGGTGTGAATGGGGTTCCCTGTGTGGGCTTTCCCTCCCCCGGGACCGCTCTCCCCACCCTCTTTGTCACCTGGAAATGTGGCTTGATCTCGATTTTTACTTCTTGTTTCGAGAACCTCCCACCCTTGGCTTTCCAGCCTTTACGTGTGTATAGTTGTTTCAGAGGCACTCTCTGTTGGTAGCTCCAGAGTGTGATGTGGTCCCCTGCGTCTCTCTGGTAAGAGAATTGACGCCTCCTGCTCGTTCCTCTCCAATCTGGACCCATCTCACTCTGCATAACCAAGACAAGGTACCCCTGAATCACACACTCCACCTTTTGCATGTACCCATTGTACTGCAATGTACCTTTTAACAAACCTTTGGATCGGTGCATTGATTCTGGGAGTGTGGCATTCAATAGCAGATTTACACTGCCATTAAATTCCCACTGCCCGCACACTTGACCCTTCAGACCTTTCACCCACATTGTGCCATGAAATTTGCTTTCTCCTGGCACAAGTGCTCCTTTCCTCCGTCCCTGCATGGTCCATCTGTGCCAAGCGGAGGGAGGTGTGAAAGGATCAGTACCTTTGTCACCCAACATTAACATGCTTGGGCCTTGCATTCTCATTAACCCCTTATTATACATGAGAATGTCCTCTCTTCGTTCTCCTAGGACGGAATGGCAACCTAGGATCACCATCAGCATGGTACACTTCATTATAAAAGCACTACCCTGGGAAAGAAAAACATTAGCACTTTGCATTATGCTTTGCTCCGACAGTTTTGTTAGTCTCTTTCCGATTTCAGGAATCTCGTGGTTTAGTCTCTTTCCAATTTCAGGAATCTCGTGTTTTAGTCTCTTTCCGATTTCAGGAATCTCGTGTTTTAGTCTCTTTCCGATTTCAGGAATCTCGTGTTCCTCCAAGCTTAGATTGGCATCTGGAACCTTTCGCTTATCCGACTGACATCTCCATCTTTGCTGCCAGCACTGCAGCTGTCTCAATTCCATATTGCCAAACACCTGAAATCGAAATACAAACAAATCAATTCTTATTAATGATTTGGGATTCGCCCTGCGGCTTGTACTCTTTACACTTTAAATTGATCAATATATATCGTAATTGATCTCGTTGCTTTATGGTTCTCCTGAACTCTGTTTACTCTTATTGGTAGATTGGAGTTAAACTTCACCCCCCTACCTCAGTACTATCCTCAGTACTTACCTGTTTAAAATATGCTCCCGCGGACTTCACCTATGGAAGCTCGCTTCACCTTTGGAAGCTCTCACCCCATTGCAGCTCACTCCACATCCCCCCTTATCTGTCCATGCGCGGCCGTCGCATGCACAGATTACGGATGCCACACCTGATGCTGCTTTGCGGGTGAGCCTGCAATGCTCTTACTCATTATCGCATTTACTTATCTAGAACTTCATCGCGATACCAGCTCTGCTAGAAGTTCTGTGTGTTGTACCCTCTGACCAATGTTTGCCGTGCCACCACCTAAACTACCAAAAAAAACTGGCTGCCTCCCTGTAGGAAGGAGCACTTTGCACTTAAACTACACAGGGTGCAGGGCTAAGCATACCAGCGTCACATGCCTGTATGCAGATCCCTGAATGCCCACATGGAAGGTAGTCACATGGCAAACAGCGTACTGATACACTGTCACTCTGTAAACGGCAATTCTATCATCTGTATAATTGCCCCATGAACTGTTGTCAGTCCTTGTTCTTCGTGCTACAATTGATAGGAGCTGGAAAAAACATATTTGACCAATCAGTGGACGAAAAAAAACGCACACAAAAACAGCTCCAGCCCAGCATAGACCTCTCAGTCCAGCTCTGGCCCTGTTCACGACAAAACCGGAAAAAACGTTACCGCTCTGCAGAAGCGGCGACGGAAACCCGAATTGGTCAACTCCCTTTTTTCCAACTCCGGCACCCCCTTTGATGCGCTGTCCCCCTTTCCTTCTATTGAGAACTCATGCTGCACCACCCATTAAGGTGCCTCACTTACAGGAATAATCCCATAAGCAACACAGTACAGACCCATTTCCGATCTTTACTGCTCCGTGTGTCCCTGCACCGAGCTGGGAAACACTTCCTATTCTGGCATTCCTGTCCATGGACTCTGGGAAAAACTCTGGGGAAATACATTGAAACCCGAGACACACAGTAGCATGTCTCTGTATCTCTCCCCCCCTCCCTTCCAGCTGCTCTGCCCGGAGCCGCGAGCACAGCCTGACGTGACGTGGATCCCCCAGCCCCTCCTCCCCCCTGCCATGACGTGTGGGGGCCATGACTCACGGGGGCGGGCTCTCTCCACTGCCGCCATTTTGAGTCCTGGACTGCCAGCCAAGATGGCTGCTCCCATAGCAGCCTCTCGTTCCTATAGACCTAGGAGAGAGAACAAAATACAAACAAACATTTTTTTTTTTTTTTTTTATGCCTAGTCACACACAGCATCTATCCACAGTGCACAAAAATCAGCCTCAGCATTCCTTCACGTCTCAGCTGTAATCCGAACTGCAATCAGACATACGGATCCCCAGAGACGTAGGAATCTTTCTCACTCTATCACAGACATAACTAAGAACCGCCCGACTGGAAATGCGAGAAACGTGCAGAACATCTCACAAACAGAAAGACACTCGCTTTCCTCCTCTCTCCCCTCTCTCCCCCCCCCTCCAGCCCCAACAGACTGAAGCACCGCTGGCTTATCTCCTGCTGCGGGGGACCCCCCCCCCCCCCTTTTTCCCAGCCTCTGTAGAGACGGGAAGAGAAGAGAAGAGAAAAAAAACTTCTTGCCAGCACAAACATGCCTGAGACAAATGCAGAGATAACCACTCCGTAAATATACAACACAGGAAGCTTGAATCTGAAGAGGGAGAAAAAAAAAACCAAGCACATAAACCAGACTCCCCCCTCCCACCATGCATGGGAGAGATGAGAAGCCCGCAGCCACCATGCTGCACTTAACACAGAATGTACACATTAACACATTAACCTCTCCTTGTTATAATACCCAAATACAACACAGATAAGGCCATACAACAACGTAAACAAACTTGCCTGAGCAGCAGATTCTTCGCAATTCACCAGCATTCCGCAACTTTTTCCCACGAAACCTCTGTGGACACCGGAACGTCAGTGGGGGGCATCCACCCTCCCCCACAGCGGATCAATCTCCAGCGGCAGTTGCGAGCAGCCGTAGCCTCGGAGAGTTCCTTCTGACCCAGGTTTTTAGGCTTGTAACTGTGTGCACATGCAGTTACAGTGTAACGTCCAAGAGTTTCGCCGCTGATTTTTCGAATCGCTGCCGTGTGCTTGACTCCCGCACACATCCCACACCACTTATCAGTATCAGCTTGATAAGCTTTACCGTCTGCGTCCGTCTATTCCGCTTGTTTTGCTGTGGAATATCTTGAAACCATTTTCCGTCGGCCCCGGCCCCGTCTGCCTGTATAGTTAGGCAGGGAAGGATTTCAGGCACCACTGTTATAAACTGTTCTTATCACCTTGCTTCGACACCATCGTCTCACAGACTGTGAGATCACTTGACTCTCCACACAGCAAACAGGATATAGACTTGCTCAGGCTTCTTTCAATGTTTCCGTTATTTATTCAAGTCACAGGAATACAGATAGATACATTCATCATATCCTAGCCATGCCAATCTTCATGTTGCATTATAAGCTCATGATTAGACTCCCTCTTGAAGTCAATCAGGTACCTTCTTCCTAACTACGTTACACTAAACTACATATGTACAGCATACATTATATCAGATTACAGAAAGGACGAACATGCTTAGGTCCCAGTCGGCCTTGCGAGCTAGTGCAGAAGGAAGAAGCAGAAGTGAGTTCTCCATTGCTCGCTCCAGATTTAATACCGGCTAGGAAAGAGTTAAATATGACATCATCTTCGCCACCCCCTAAATAAGTCTATTGGTGGACTCACTTGTGGTGTCATCATACACACCTACTCGATTAATAATCGATGAGGCACTTGACCCAGATGCGGGAATGTGAATGTTTAGTAAATGTGGCCAATGTTTACTGTTCCTGTCCTGTAAGTGGAGGTCAGAGTAAACCGATGGCCTTCTCTTAGGAACATGTTCTCAGTATCTGCGTGTATCTTCTGCTACACGCAGACCCTGAGATGCCTCTGTCTATTTTAAAGGCATACACTGCGGACAAGCCTTTTACATAAAACTCAGGCCAAGTAACTGAGGCCTACTTAAATTATAACAGCCGCTCCCCGCCGCATTAAAAGTGGTTAAAAACAGTTTTAAAAAGTTTGTTTATAAACAAACAAAATGGCCACCAAAACAGGAAGTAGGTTGATGTACAGCATGTCCACACATAGAAAATACATCCATACACAAGCAGGCTGTATACACCCTTCCTTTTTAATCTCAAGAGATCATTTGTGTGCTTCTTTCCCCCTGCAGCTATCTTCCACTGAAGTGTCAGGCTGTTTCTTCCTGCAGAGTGCAGACAGCTGTGCCTGTATGTAATTCCTCAGTATGTGAAAGCCCAGCCAGCTCAGAGGACCATTTATCCAGCTTGTAAAAGATAATAGAGCAGAGAGAAGCTGCACTAATCTAAATAATACACAGGCAGTGTGCAGAGAGGGGCCTGGAGGTGGGAGATTCATCACAGAACCACAACACTGAAGAACTTGGCAGCCTTCCAGACACAGCCTGACAAATCTGACAAGAGAGAGATAAGTTGATTTATTACAGAGATGGTGTTAGTAGAACATGCTGCAGTAAGCCAGAACACATTAGAATAGCTTTTGGAACTTGTAGGATGATAAAAAACAGGATGCAATTTTTGTTACGGAGTCTCTTTAAGGGACTTTTCTGAGTTAATCTAGCTCAATATACAACTTACGGTATCTATAGCAAGCAAATGTACACTTGAGTATTTACTCCAATCTTTCCCCCTAAAGAAGGGTATTACATTGAGTGACCCAATTTTCCTCTACTGTGATTGAAGAACTAGTGAACATACTCCAAGGTCTGGGGAGTAGGTGTAATGGGAGTCGTATTGGCTGAAAATTATGTTTTTTTCTTGTCAAACAGAGGTGGAAAACCTTGCAAAATGTTGCACAAGTTATCATGGATGCATATCCTGAATTTATTAAAATTTATTTGCTATGAGTTAGGCAAGAGGTCAGAGAATTGCCATTTGTCCGACGGCAGGCATACTCATGCTCCTAAAGATGAACAGCTTTTTAAAGGGCACCTGAACTGAGAGAGACATGGAGGGTATTCTTGTAGTAGTTGCATAGAAGTACGATTTTGTCAGTTTCTAAATTGACAGCTGGTGGCAAGTTGACAATTAAAGATATTTTTAACACCACTAAATAAAAAAAAAATACTTGTACAAAATAGATCTATCTTTATAGCAGTGGACTTCCACTGCTATAACTTTTCCTTTAAAATTAGTAAATCTACAAATGAGTTTTTGTGCTCCAGGCAATTTATGACTTGCCAATTTCCATTATGGTATATAAAGTACTTTAGAATAAGTGTAGAAGCCAAGAAGCAGAACGCCTATCAGAACACTTTCTACTTCTCCCCCTAACCCTCTGGCACAGGAACGATCACCAGTTTTCTTTATCAATAATTGTATGCCTTTATCCTCTTAGCCCTCCTCTCTTTCACAGGTTAAAGCAACTCTACGCTATATGTTGGACTAAACAATTATATAAATGACTATTATCCGCTCACTATCCCAAATGTTTGGACTAATCATTTTTTTAACTTTAACTCCACACTTTCCTCTACATTGAATCAGAGAAATCCTGTTAAATGCCCCACATGCATACAATTATGTAAATAGCTGTCATTTTTGCTACCTGTTCCTGCAAGTTTATATGCAGTTCCTCCAACTGTTTATGTCTGTTTTATCTTTGAATTAATCAATAAAAACAGTGTTACAAAAAAAAAAAAAAAAAAAAAAAGAATAGGTGTAGAAGGAACCCTCTGTCACCTCTGTAATACTCCTATCATACAGGAAACAGTAACATTCAAAATTGGCACACATCACCTTTTATCGTCCCACTGACTGAAACACTTGAGACTAATTTTCTTTGCAAATAAAAGGAAAATCCTGGAGGTTTACATAGCTTTGTCACACACAAGAATAATAATGTTGGATCATTTTCCTCAATAAATAAATGAAAAAGAATAAAGTTTAGCACTCATTGGTTTAACTGGGTTCTCAATTTGCAGTTTTCGGGCTTGCATGTAAAATATATCATGTTTAGGTCATATTTATGCAGATTTTTTTCAAAATTTTACAGTTTACAATCTTTCAAACCCAATTGTTGTGAGAAGAAAAGAATAATAAGATTTGGAGAGTTAATATATAGCCAGTAATCAATATTCCTGTCTCTATTCTGCCTCTAGAGTCTAGATCATTCTTATCTTTCTGGGTATTTTATTATAGCAGTGTAAGGTGCTGAGCACCAGTGCAGATTGTCGCCTGGCTACTTTAACAGTTCTTAATATCACCTACTATAATTACAGCTACAGCACAATAAACTAGACATTTAGTAGAACTGATGCTTGTCTGCACAGTCCAATCCTTACTAGTTTTAGTTTTATACAGTTTGTATTTGGGTACAATACAATGTAACAAGAAAAATGATATACAAAGTATATGCAGGTGATAACCCACACAGGAGTTAAAAAAAAGTGCAAACCAAGGTTCTAGAAAAGTGCATATAACAAACGCTTGTCTAACATGCAGGCTAAACATCGACCAACAAAATAGGGCTACAGGGGGGCCTTAGCAACCAAAGGCTGTCAAGTAGTAATTACTTTTGCCTATATATTTTCAATGATAATAAGATTTACTCTATTAAATACAGAGGTTAGAAACCTATTCCATTCATCTCTCTGTGTACTGTTGAGTTATTCTGAAGGCCATACAAAGTGTGGAGGTCTCTAGTTATTTAAAGAAATCTGGCAACTTCTGTGCAATATGCACCTCAGAATGACCCTGCTCTGTGATTTTACATGGTGCACCACTTTGAGGCTGAGTTGCTGTTTCCAATTACTGTCCATTTGTTATAATACCACTAGTAGTTGACCATGGAATATTTAATAACAATTTGACCAATGGACTTATTGCCCAGGTAACATCCTATCACAGGTCCACATAGAAATTAACTGGGCTCTGGAGAGCGACCCATTCTTTCACAAAAGTTGGCAGAAATAGTCTGCATGCCTTGGTGCTTGATATTATTAACCTGTGTCCACTGAAGTGACTGGAACACCTGAATTCAATGATTTGGAGTGGAGTCCCAATACTGTAGGCACTATAGTGTATATTACTATACATAGTTAGGCACTTACTGCTTTACAATGAAATACAGAAATGTATCCTCTGACCATTTACAGTTCTGTTCTAATAACTTGTAACATACAGTATATTACTGTACATAGGCAGGTACATTTTTGTTTACTGAAAGATACTGAAATGTATCCTAGCAATTGATAACTGCATCTTATTTACTTGCCGTGATATATATTACTATTTGTTTGTGTGCTAATGTTCCTATGGGATAACATTTCATTCTAACTGTTTTCAGAAGAACCTGTTCTTGTTATTTTGTGTGAAGACAATGTAAAAAAAAAAATCAAATCTTTGCCCCAAGCACAACAACATCTGTTTCCTTTCACCACTGTTATTTTTTTCTACCTAGGAAAATAAGAAACCAACATTTGTAAAGCAATTTTCTCCAGTAGAACTCAAAGTGCATAAGCATGGCTCAGACCAGTAATTGGTTGAATAGTAAATTGTGGTACAATGTGGTACAAACACCCGCCCTGTTCTCCCCTCTAATCACCCACTGATCACCCATCAATCACCCCCTGTCACCACTTGTCACTGCTACCCATCATACCCATCAGATCAGACCCTCATCTGCCCCTTGCGGGCACCCAATCACCTGCCCACACCCTCAAATCGCCCTCAGACCCCCCCCCCCCTATCACCTCGCCAGTGCATTGCTTGCATCTATTCTCCCCTCTAATCACACCCTGATCACCTACCAATCCCCCCATCACCCTCTGTCACTGCTACCTATCAGATCAGACCCTAATCTGCCCCTTGCAGGCACCCAAACACCTGCCCACACCCTCAGATCTCCCTCAAACCCCCCCTGATCACCTCCCCAGTGCATTATTTACATCTGTTCTCCCCTCTAATCACCCACTGATCACCCATAAATCACCCCCTGTCACCACCTGTCACTGCTAACCAACATACCAATCGGATCAGACCCTCATCTGCCCCTTGCAGGCACCCAATTACCCGCCCACACCCTCAGATCGCCCTCAGACCCTCCCTGATCACCTCGCAAGTGCATTGCTTGCATCTATTCTCCCCTCTAATCACACCCTGATCACCTATCAATCACCCCGTCACCCCCTGTCACCACCTGTCACTGCTACCCACCAGATCAGACCCTAATCTGCCCCTTGTGGGCACCCAAACACCTGCCCACACCCTCAGATCGCCCTCAGACCCCCCCTGATCACCTCCCCAGTGCATTATTTACATCTGTTCTCCCCTCTAATCACCCACTGATCACCCATCAATGACCCCCTGTCACCACCTGTCACTGCTACCCATCAGATCAGACCCTAATCTGCCCCTTGCGGGTACCCAATTACCCACCCACACCCTCAGATTGCCCTCAGACCCCCCCCCCCCCCCTGATCACCTCCCCAGTGCATTGCTTGCATTTATTCCCCCCTCTAATCACACCCTGAGACTCCCCCTCAAACCCCCTTCCGATCACCTCCCAAGTGCATTGATTGCATCTATTCTCTCCTCTAATCACCCCCTGAGACACCCATCAATCACCTCCTGTCACCACCTGTCACCCCCTAGCACTCCTATCCATCAGATCAGGCCCTAATCTGCCCCCTGCGGTCTTCTGATCACCCGGCTAAACACTCACCCGCCCCACCGCAGTGACAGAATTTTTTTTTCTGATCACTGCTAGTCTCTGCGACTTAATTGTGGCTGAGACAAACCATTATGTCACAAAATACGCAACCGCCACTCCAAGAAGCTACCATGCCCAGCCTTTTCGGTGGTAACCACTCCAAGTTTCCGAATGTAACATTTTTTGGGGCGTTCTCCTTAACATGGGTCTAGTAAAAAAGAATGTATTGCGGTCTTATTGGTCTACGCACCCAATACATCACATGCCCATGTTCTCTGTTGCCATGTCCAGGGCACGATTTGAGAACATCCTGCGCTTCCTGCACTTCAGTGCCAATACAACCTGTCATCTAAGAGGCCACCCTGCTTATGACCGGTCCCACAAAATTCGGCCCCTCAGACCACCTGTCATCAAAATTTGCAGATGTGTAACATATGCGGCTGTGGGCATGCAGGGTGTCTCCGCAGCCGCTTCGGTTCCCTATTCAGAGTCTTTTTTCATTCCCTCAGTGTCTAGTACGCCGAGGACGGAGTTGTCATTCGCACATAAGGTTTCTGTATCGCGCGGCCGCGCGCGTAGACGGGACCTTTATGCTGAGAGAAGGCTCGTCAGCTGACCCGCTGGTCAGCTGACGTTAGAGCGGACGTTCGCCGCTCAGGATTGGCTGATTGGAGTGGGTGTGGCTTGGAGGTGTCCTCTGCTTCTTAAGCCATTGCTGCTCACTCGCAACTTGTCTGCGGTTGCGATTACTTATGTGCTAGCGCTCAGACCTTAGACTAGTATCCAGTGTGCTTTGATCTGGGAGGAAACCAGGGATTTCACACAAGACTAGGAGATTGTTTACTGTATACACTGGCGTAGGGCCGTGGCGACCGGGCTCGCCTCCTGAAGAGGCAGGGGAGGGGCCCGGGCCCTGGGGGCTGTGTGCTGGAGGACCGGGCCCCCCCCCCCCGCTCTAGTCGCCGCTCACTCGCTCGCTCCCTCCCTCCCTCCCTCTAGCCGTCAGACCTCGATCAGGCGGCGCCGCGGAGACCAATAGTGCGGGCGCTAGGACCCAGCGCCCGCACTGATATGCGGAAGTGACATCACTTCCGCATATAGAGCGGGTGCGTCCAGCGCCCGCTCTTACTGGTCGGGTCGCCGCTGATCCTGAGGTCTGACACGCCGCAGCCTGCAAGGTAAGGGGGAAGAGGCGGCGGCGGCTAGGGGGGCTCCCTGTCACTCACTAGCTAAAGGGGCTCCCTGTCACTCACTCACTACCTAAAGGGGCTCTCTGTCACTCACTCACTACCTAAAGGGGCTCCCTGTCACTCACTCACTGCTTAAAGGGGCTACCTATCACTCACTCACTACCTAAACTGGCTCCCTGTCACTCACTCACTAGCTAAAGGGGCTCCCTGTCACTCACTAACTGCCTAAAGGGGCTCCCTGTCACTTGCTCACTACCTAAAGGGGCTCCCTGTCACTCACTCACTACCTAAAGGGGCTCCCTGTCACTCACTTACTAGCTAAAGGGGCTCCCTGTCACTCACTCACTAGCTAAAGGGGCTCCCTGTCACTCACTCACTGCCTATAGGGGCTCCTTGTCACTCACTCACTACCTTAAGGGGCTCCCTGTCACTCACTTACTACCTAAAGCGGCTCCCTGTCACTCACTCACTAGCTAAAGGGGCTCCCTGTCACTCACCAGCTAAAGGGGCTCCCTGTCACTCACTCACTGCCTAAAGGGGCTCCCTGTCACTCACTCACTGCCTAAAGGGGCTCCCTGTCACTCACTCACTACCTAAAGGGGCTCCCTGTCACTCACTCACTACCTAAAGGGGCTCCCTGTCACTCACTCACTGACTAAAGGGGCTCCCTGTCACTCACTCACTAGCTAAAGACTCACTAGCTAAAGGGGCTCCCTGTCACTCACTCACTGCCTAATGGGGCTCCCTGTCACTCACTGCCTAAAGGGGCTCCCTGTCACTCACTGCCTAAAGGGGCTCCCTGTCACTCACTGCCTAAAGGGGCTCCCTGTCACTCACTGCCTAAAGGGCTTATTATGTGCATTTACTGGTGAAAAGCTGTCTCTTATTATGTGCATTTGCTGGTGAAAAGCGGTTTCTTATGTGCATTTACTGGTGAAAAGCGGTCTCTTATTATGTGCATTTACTGGGGAAAAGCTGTCTCTCATTATGTGCATTTACTGATGGAAGGCTGTCTGTCATTACGTGCATTTACTGGTGAAACGGTGTCTCTTATGTGAATTTAGTGGGGAAATTTTGTCAGTAAAAATAATCTTTGTCAGTAAATTTTTAGGTATTTGTCAGTAAAAAATAACATGAAAGGTTGGCAACACTGGCAGAATGCGCAGCGCAACGGGAAAGATACAGGCAGCCCACCTCACGCTTGGGCTTGGCGGGGGGAGGAGCCGACGACAGCGAGCGGGAGTAGGGTGGCCGCAGGCAGCCATAAATACGCAGTGTGTGACTGCGTCGCACTTGCAGAACCTCTCAGCCTGCGTCAGTCCAGAGACTAGCAGACTCGCAGGCAGCCAAAGCCAGCCAGGAGCAAGCCAATGGAAGAGGGGTAGGAATGGGGTATCACATGCATGCGTAAAGAGGTGGAAGGTGTGGGTGTGATTAGGCAGGACATAGGTGTGGTTATGTGGTTGGGCGCGGTTAATTTAAACACTCCCATAGGCGCCAGAGAAAATCTTGCACCCAGGTGCCAGGCACCCCAGGCTCACCCCTGATTGCCTGGGTATGTTTGTTGTGTTGGTCCTATAATCTGTCCAGGGAATTTATGCTTTATAATGTAGCATTTTATTGCAGTGTTTTTAGTATTCTGGAGTGGTTAAGCACTTGTATTATTATCCTATTTAAGTGTGAAGTTTAATTAGGCATGTTTGTATAATACAAATTGGTATTACCAGTCAGCTTTGTGACCCAGTGCTAAGGTGTGTGCGTGCGTGCGTGCGTGTGTGTGTGTCAGTCAGCAGCAGTGAGTGTGTATATATATATGTGCGTGTTGGCAGCAAAGTTTTTAAACGTACGTGTGAGCCGGGCCTTATGCTGGGAATACACGGGTTAATTCTGGGGCTTGATACTGGGGCTCGATTCTGCGCCCAATCGTTTTTGCCACTCAAATCTGTGGGCGATTCTCTTATTTTCCACTTGTTTTTCTTATCTTTTTCCATTGTCCCCAATGCAGAATCGAGCGGCAAAACGATTGGACGTGTCGGAAATTATCTATTGAGCCATCTTATCAGCTCAGAATCGAGCCGTGTATTCCCAGCACTAGGTTCAGGCTGATCTCTGCTACTTTCAATGTGTACAGTATAAGCTGTTATTCTGTGCCTGTACTGATAGTAAACTAGCTGCAGTGTGTACTGATCTCTTCTACCTCCAGTATGTACAGTATAAGCTGTTACTATGTGCCTGTACTGATAGTAAACTAGCTGCAGCGTGTGCTGAGCCTTGCTACCTCCAGTATGTACAGTATAAGCTGTTACTCTGTGCCTGTACTGATGGTAAACTAACTGCAGCGTGTGGTGATCTCTGCTGCCTCCAGCATGTTCAGTATAAGATGTTACTCTGTGCCTGTACTGATAGTAAACTAGCTGCAGTGTTTGCTGATCTGTTACCTCCTGTATGTACAGTATAAGGTGTTGCTCTGTGCCTGTACTGACAGTAAACTAGCTGCAGTGTGTGCTGATCCCTGCTACCTCCAGTATGTACAGTATAAGGTGTTGCTCTGTCTCTTTACTGATTGTTAACCAGCTGTATTGTATGTACAGTATTAGCTGTAAAGCCTGGTACACACATACAATTTTGAATAGCCAATTTTACTACTTCTAGGTATTATGAGAGCCCAGTTCTGTTCACAGTATTCAAAGTCTTTTGGCCCTCATACTACATGCAGTGGTAAAATTGGTCAGTGATTGACCAATCAAAATTGAATGTGTGTATGCATCTTTATTCTATGCCTATACTGATAGTAATCTATCTAATTAAAGGCATCTTGCTACTAATTGCCCTATTTCCTCTGGGTGCTGCGTATGTCTGCAAATTGAACGTGGCACCCGTGCTGCTGCAAAGCTGAATTGATATAGCCATGCAATGCACAGCTATAGTTGCCGGGGGGGGGGGGGGGGGCGCGTTTGTTGCCGGGGGGGGGGCACACCCAGATTCCGCATCGGGCCCAGAGGTTTGTAGCTACGCTACTGACTGTATATTATTGATATTCTGTGTATGATTCTGGCTAACCTCTGACTCTGCTAATTGCTACTCGTCTTTGTACTTCTGCCCATCTAATCTAGTTGCTGAATACCTGCCTGATTACCTACTACTCTTTTGCCTTCTGACTCTATACTCTATCTGCCTCTTAGTTGCCGAACCTAGCTTGTCTGACGCTCTGACTCACCAGTGGACCCTCGCCACTGGTGAGGCATTCTCAATAGTTCCCACCAGCTCCTCTGGTGAGGCTCAGCTAAACTAAACAGTTACTGTACTCTAATAGTGCCCACCAGCTCCTCTGGTGAGGCTCAGCTAAACTAAACAGTTACTGTACTCTAATAGTGCCCACCAGCTCCTCTGGTGAGGCTCAGCTAAACTAAACAGTTACTGTATTCTATGGGTGCCCACCAGCTCCTCTGGTGGGGCTCAGCTAAACTAATCAGTTACTGTATTCTATGGGTGCCCACCAGCTCCTCTGGTGGGGCTCAGCTAAACTAATCAGTTACTGTATTCTATTAACCCTCCTGGCGGTATGAAAGATTCCGCCAGGAGGCAGCGCGGCAGTTTTTTTTTTTTAAATCATGTAGCGAGCCCAGGGCTCAGCGGCATCCCCGCCCGCTTCGATCGCCTTCGGCGATCTCCGATCAGGAAATCCCGTTCAAAGAACGGAATTTCCTGGAGGGCTTCCCCCGTCGCCATGGCGACGGGGCGGGATGACGTCACCGATATCAGCGACGTTGTGACGTCATTGGGAGTCCCGATCCACCCCTCGGCGCTGCCTGGCACTGATTGGCCAGGCAGCGTACGGGGTCTGGGGGGGGGGGGGGCCCACGCGCCGCAACGTATAGCGGCGATCGGGCGCGGGGCGGCGGCGATCAGTGTGCTGGCGCAGCTAGCAAGGTGCTAGCTGCATCCAGCAAAAAAAAAAAAATTAAATCGGGGTTACCGCCAGGAAGGTTAATGTCCATCAGCTCCTCTGGTGAGGCTCAGCTAAACTAATCAGTTACTGTATTCTATTAGTGCCCACGAGCTCCTCTGGTGAGGTCTTGCTAAACTTATTGTTACCGTGTTCTATAAGTACCCACCAGCCCCTCTGGTGAGGTTTTGCTAAACTTATTGTTACTGTGTTCTAATAAGTACCCACCAGCTCCTCTGGTGAGGTCTTGCAAACTTATCGTTACCGTGTTCTAATAAGTCCCCACCAGGTCCTCTGCTGAGGCCTCGCTAACCTTATTGTTGCTGAGTTCTTATAGTGCCTACCAGCTCCTCTGGTAATGCCCAGTCTATTGTTGCACCAAGCACTACACATACCTTGTATCTTGCCAGCTATACGTGTATTATTGGTGATACTGCAGATCACCACATAATCAGGTATAGCGTCTGTATTATTGGTGATTCTGCAGATCACAAATAATCAGACGTCTGTGTTGCTACACCGATCGTTACAAGATGCTCATACCCCTGAACAGTCATTTTGAGGCATTTGGTTTGCAGACTACTCCTCACGGTTTTGGGCCCCTAAAATACCAGGGTAGTATAGGAACCCCACAGGTGACCCCATACATAGAAGATTTTATTTTTTGTCACAACTTAGTGGAAAATGACACTTTGCGAAAAAAAACAATAAAAATCAATTTTCGCTAACTTGTGACAAAAAACCACCATACTCCTAACGGAATACCTTGGGGTGTCTTCTTTCTAAAATGGGGTCACTTGTGGGGTTCCTATACTGCCCTGGCTTTTTTAGGGCCCTAAACCTTGTGAGGAGTAGTCTAGAAACCAAATGCCTCAAAATGACCTGTAAAATCCTAAAGGTACTCATTGGACTTTGGGCCCCTTAGCGCACCTAGGCTGCAAAAAAGTGTCACACATGTGGTATCGCCGTACTCAGGAGAAGTAGTATAATGTGTTTTGGGGTATATTTTTACACATACCCATGCTGGGCGGGAGAAATATCTCTGTAAATGGACAGTTGTGTGTAAAAAAAAAAAAAAATCTCATTTACAGAGACATTTCTCCCACCCAGCATGGGTATATGACACTTTTTTGCAGCCTAGGTGTGCTAAGGGGCCCAAAGTCCTATGAGCACATTTAGGCTTTACAGGGGTGCTTACAATTTAGCACCCCCCAAAATGCCAGGACAGTAAACTCACCCCACAAATGACCCCATTTTGGAAAGTAGACACCCCAAAGTATTCAGAGAGGGGCATGGTGAGTGCATGGCAGATTTCACTTTTTTTTGTCACAAGTTAGCAGAAATGGAAACTTTTTTTTAGTTTTTTTTTGTCACAAAGTGTCATTTTCCGCTAACTTGTGACAAAAAATAAAATCTTCTATGAACTCACCATGCCTCTTAGCGAATACTTTGGGATGTCTTCTTTCAAAAATGGGGTCATTTGGGGGGTATTTATACTATCCTGGAGTTCTAGCACCTCATGAAACATGACAGGTGCTCAGAAAAGTCAGAGATGCTTCAAAATGGGAAAATTCACTTTTTGCACCATAGTTTGTAAACGCTATAACTTTTACCCAAACCAATAAGTATACACTTATTGGATTTTTTTTTTAATCAAAGACATGTAGCACAATAAATGTGGACAAAAATGTATATAGAAATTTTACTTTATTTGAAAAATGTCAGCACAGAAAGTTTAAAAAAAAACGTTTTTTTGACAAAATTCATGTCTTTTTTGATGAATATAATAAAAAATCACTTTTATCAAAATGAATGACGCATGGATCCCAGAGGGCTACTGCCCACCCGAAGACTAAGTCAGTCCCCACACACAGCATCTCTGCCTGCATGCCGTGTGACTGGCTGGCTGCCCCAAGACTAAGTCGCTCCCCACACAGCATCTCTGCCTGCAGGCCGCTTGACTGCCTTCTCCGCCACCATCAACAGGGTCCAGGACTCCAGATGGATTCCTGAATTTTTAAGGCCTCTGCTAGCGCCGCCGCTATAATAATTTTTCTGGTGCATGTACATGCCTGCCTAATTTTTCTGGCTGCACTGCAGCTGCAACAACAAAACAAAAGGCAATGACCGACGGCTATATGAGTGACTCGGGGGGGGGGGAAGGGGGGGGGGCACATCCAAGGTAATAAGGTCATTGCTTCATTGTGGACAGTGCAAATTCGATCAGCTGGACAGTCACTGTTCTGTCATTGAGCCTCAGCCCGGCGACCATATGGGCTGGAAAGCCGCCATCACCTGCACTCTCCTCATGGTGTGCACCAGTCCAGCATGGCCATCACTACACAAACAGCTGTTTTCCCTCACTGCATACCTTTCACTGCATCTGTGACTGCACATTGTATTATACCTGGCATCAGTGCATACCTTTCACTTGAATGGATGGCAGACTTGCCCTCCATAACAGATTATCATTAACGGATTTAAAGTTTATTCATCTCATATACAGCAGGGCCTCGAAAGAGTCCTCCTGCCTGAGTCGGGACTTGTGTGCCATGCCTGCTGCCTTCCTTGGATGTGTGGTGGTAGACGTTCCTGCTCCTTTGCCCACAGCGTGCCTGCTGCCCTCCTTGGATGTGTGGTGGTAGCCATTTGTCAGACTCCCACTCTGGACTGAAATCGAACCCTGATTCCCCCGGCCATTATTGAGTACTGAGAAAGTACCATCGAAAGTTTTACACAGTTGAATGAATGGCAGACTTGCCCTCCATAACAGATTCTCGTTAAAGGTACTGAACAGCCAGCAGAAAAATTAATTTAAAAAAATAAATGTAAGCTTTAACAATGGTAGAGAAAGAACCATCTAAAGTTGATAAGGCAGTCAGACATTACCTGATATCACTGAGGAAGAGCAATCTTGCCATGGTGCGCACCAGTCCAGCATGGCCGTCACTACACAAACAGCTGTTTGCGGTGCGTTACACAGTGAGTTTGGTCTGTCAGTGTGAAGTAGTACACTAATTACACTCCCTGATTGATGTACACACATGCAAGATGTTTTAAAGCACTTTAGGCCTCCATTTTAGCATGCAATGTGATTTCTGCCCTTAAAACGCTGCTGTGTGTCAAATCCAGATTTTTCCCCGGGACTTTTGCCGTGTATCCCACTCTGCCATGCAAAAACTCAGATGTTAGACCCCTTGAAACATCTTTTCCATCACTTTTGTGGCCAGCATAAATGTTTCTAGTTTTCAAAGTTCGCCTCCCCATTGAAGTCTATTGCGGTTCGCGAAAGTTTGCGCAAACTGAACTTTTGCGGAAGTTCGCGTTTGAGGTTCGCGAACCGAAATTCGGAGGTTCGAGCCATCTCTAGTATTTGCCAAAGTTTTCTGAAAAGTAACTCTTAATCAGTCTTATTTGTGAAAAATAACCAAATAGAACCATCTATGCCAAGTTGCCGTTTACTGTTTGACATTTGTGACACCATCCATAAAATGCTGAATGATATTGTTCCCAGTCCTGAAGTACATCACAAATTGTGTAAAGTAACTTTTGGTGCACACAGGGGCATTTTTAAACCTCTGGAGCTCTCCCACAATTTTAAAACCTCTCTATCTCCGCCTTGCCACTGACCGCCACAGAAATCTGGAAATTCCTTGGAATTCCAGGACAGTGGCATTTACCAATCCCAAACAACCCTAGACAACGATAAAATCAATATAATTCACTAGTACTGATATAACTTTGCTTCTGCTTAATGTTTATGAATCTTATCTCATTTATATATCAATGCTCAAAAATGCACAAAAAACGTTTCTAGCTAAAAATTACCATTTGACCTGGAATACATTTTGTGATAAAACAAAAAATGGTCATACTAGTCAATAATAAATCTTATTAATCCTGACTGATTCACCAAAAACGTAAATGTGCAGTTTTTTTATTATTGGTAAAGTGAATTGCTGTTCTCTGAAAGCATTGTTTGCATGCAGGTAAATAAAAACAAGTGGGAAAAATATTTTAGCAATGAAAGGATTCCTGTACTATAGCATCCTCTTTGCATTTTCCTGTTACAGTTTAAAATCATACAGGCTGAATAAGCAGCACTGTCCAGTACAAAAGTAAATGTTTTTTAAAGGGAAGGCCCAAGCAAAATAAAAAAATGAGTTTCACTTACCTGGGGCTTCTACCAGCCCCATGCAGCCATCCTGTGTCCTCGGAGTCACTCACTGCTGCTCCAGTCCCCCGCTGGCAGCTTTCTGACCTCGGAGGTCGGCGGGCCGCATTGCGTACGTTTTTACGCATTCCCACTAGTGCAGGAACATTAACACATACATTTTTACGCATTACTGGTTCAATGCGTAAAAATGTACGCATTGAACCAGTAACGCGTAAAAATGTATGTGTTAATGTTCTTGCACTAGCGGGAATGCGTAAAAACGTACGCAATGCATCCCGCCGACCTCCGAGGTCGGCAAGCTGCCAGCGGGGGACTGGAGCAGCAGTGAGTGACTACGAGGGCACAGGGTGGCTGCATGGGGCTGGTAGAAGCCCCAGGTAAGTGAAACTCATTTTTTTATTTTGCTTGGACCTTCCCTTTAAGTTATTTTTGTAATTAATGTTCTATTTCACTAACAAGTGTATTCACATGATCTTCTTTACCTGGCTGGCCAAAATAATATGAACCTGAATTCCTGAATGTCTGAGCTAGCAGCACCATCTGCTTCATTGTAACACTTATATCTCACTACACAGCAGAATCTCGTTATAGTAAACTTTGATATAGTAAACCTCTGGCTATAGTAAACGCACCCCCAGGTCCTGACAGTGCACCTGTATAAATGAATAATGTTTGATGATTCCTCAAATAGTGAACTTCTGATATAGAAAACTACTTGGCCAGGTCCCTTGAAGTTTACTATAAAGGGAATCTACTGTAAATGGCTTTCTGCTCGACAAACCTGAAAATTTTGCTAAAAACTGCAACAAACCACCTTCTGCCATTAAAACTAAATCAATCAACAATTCAGTGTTCATTTTTTATATAGATGGTCAGGAAAGAGCCTTAAAACTTTACGCTGATTGTGAAAATAAAACTAAATAAATTGCTTACAGAAAAAGCAATGATATCACTATCTGTCAATAATAATAATAAATGATGATACAGATCATTTGGGGAGTAGTTTTGACCTGATTGAAAGGAATCTTTTTACTTAATTGATTATTTTACTTCCTAGACTATTTGCTCATGAGCCCGTCTTTAACAAGCTTCACAAAACATCTTTAGTGTTGTACTAGCAATCTTGTCCAAACACATTGCGATTTGGCAGCAAGGCTATTGGTTTCCTTGTCATTTCTTCAGATTTGATCAGAATAAATGTGTACATATTCACAGCTAACAACGGTTAGAATATGCTAAACCAATCTAATAACATTGCCTGTAAATTTTATTAGAGAAATAATCATATTTTATTTTATAACCATGTTATAAAACATATTCATCTTAAATAAATGATTTGTAAATATAGTACAAATAGTTCATATTTTTGGGAGAATTATTTTATATAAACATAGCACATTCTTACAGAATTTTACACTGACAATTTTGCTACAGAGCCTTTACATTCCTCCTTTTCACCTGCGTAACTACTGAATCATAGCACACAAAACAATGACACTAGTACTACTACTGATAATAATAACAATGTTATTTTTGCCTCTGGCATTCCCTGTGGTGTGTGACAATCATTAGTACTCTCTAAGTTGTATCAAGTATTTTCAAAGCCATCCCTTGTGTTTTCAAGTATTTGTTGTGATTTAAACTCTGAGTTAGCTGATCAGTAACCATTTGTTGTGATTTCATTTTAATTTTTACCTTCACTGAAAGTTGAAAATTTTACTCAGAGATTATTTTAGAACAGAGATCTATTCTTAGAACCATCATATGTAATACAGTATATACATAGGGAACAGGAAAGTGCATTGAGACATGTCCATTCATCCCAGTTAGTTCTGCCAATAAGAATTCTATAAAATATTTGCAGTGACAAATATAAACTGCATATTGCATAACATATAAAAACCTTTACCAGCAAGATCATATTACAATGAACACCATCAATAAATTCAAAGATTCATCCTATCAGAGTGCGTGTGTGTAAGGGTGAGTGTGTGTATGCGTGTTTGCGGCGCGGTGTGCATATTTAATATTTTTACGCTAGCCAAACACATCATTCATTAAGCATTCAAATGGGTTCAGAAATAAATTCCATGTTCTGAGGCCAGTGTGTGTTTTAGGATAAAATAGTTAGTCTTAAGAAAATGTGGTGTTCATGCACTTAAAATATCCATATTCTCTAAGCAATCATGTAAGCAATTGATATACCCGGTCTAACTTTATGTAGCTTAACTAAGCACCTGCTCACCTCTCTGACAGGTATTCTGGGTTTAGTTTGCCAAGAATGATCACTAGCTGAACTTGAAGCACCTGGGGGTGACATGCCACATGCAGACGGCTTCTACTTTATTATGACACATTACGTATCTCTTGCGATTACTTTGGATTGGATAATATTATTGTGTTAACTTAAAATGAACAGACACTAACTGCAGTTATTTTCGAACACATCAATTATTTGGTAAAGTCAGAGATTTAGATCTAACTGAACAGAATAGACCATTTCAAAACAGTCAAAATGATCATGTTAGAATGTTTTATAATTTTAAAATCAATAATTTAAGAAGACAGCAAATCTACATGTGTGGTTAGCATAGGAGGTTTCTTTCCCACTGGACTATAAGATCTCTAAGCAGGCCATAAACTGTTCAAAATTGTTTACCCTTTTCTAAATGTGTTTTCTACAATGATTCTTCCTATCACAGTGTCTTATCTATAAAAACAATTTAGCATTTAACAACAGGCAATATATCTTGAGGTGCTCTAGCAAGAAATGTAAATGCTTAACTGTTTTTGCACTGGCTTTCTTCTTTTTCTCCCAGCATACATGCACTCTCCTGGAGGAATCATTGCAGTCTGACCTGAAACAAGATAATAAAAAGAGCAGGTGCGTATAAAGAAACATCATCTAAACTGTCTTGCAGCACTCTAGCTGTGGGAGTGAACATATAAAATGCTGTAACACAATACCTGCCAGAGGATTGTTGTGATAAAGAAATTAGCACTAACAGAGATACAACTACACAGTAAGCAGAGCAGAACTTCTATGATGCTTGCTGACAGGATATTAACTTTGTCACAGCATCTTGCTGGAGTTCCAGTGTCACTTCCAAAACATACTTCAAAGCAATGTATTTTACAGGCCAGCGAAAGCAATTATAGCACACCAACTAAAGTGCACATAAACCAGAATCTTAATCAACTGTATACCAAATAAGGAAGAACAAAAATTTATATTTGAAATAAAAAAAAAATGCAGACATTTATAGTTTAAAACATACTTTCAGAGGACTTCAGCTTTACTTTATTGGAGATAGAGAAGTATAGTGCAAAATGAAATGTTTTCTCAAACATACATTTAACAAGCAGTGTGCCCAAATCAAAATGATCTGTCATTAAAGCATAATTGCTCAGATACTATTGTAGTAAGTACTATTTTTTACACTGCAAATCGCAATGCGATTCCAATCTGCGATTCCGATTTTCATTGGAAATTGTTATTGCAGCACAAAAAATAAAAACGCAGCATGCAGGAATTGTTAAAAATTCAAAATGGAATAGCATAAAAAGAGACCTCAAAGTAGCCTGTTTCCAAAATCCAACACATTCTGATTAAAAGTCATACTTGACTAAAGAAAAATAAATGAAAATAAAGCAGACATGTAACACTTCTAGCAGTCAGAAGTTCAATTCTTTCCTAATCACTTCAGAAGAAAAGTTCACCTGCAGCACCTGCTAAGCAAGGCATGTTTCCTGCAATATAGCCTGCACAGTTCAAGCAGGTCTGGATGACAGTTACAAACTTGTACAAACTAATCTTAACAGAGCTGGCGTGTCAGTAACTGACCTGGTAAAGATCATGAAATAGTACTTTTAGCTATAGGTAAACCTTTACAAACTAAATGCAAGCATCATAGGTAATCTGGCTCTTCCTGACTCCTCTCCCCTAGTAACCAGCCAATGTTATCCTTTCCCCACATACATCACTAGCATTGCTGAAATGTTTGCAAAGTAATGCCTGAACACTTACCTTTATTAATTACACGCTGTGTTACAGGTCACACGCCTGAGACATGAGGAGGTGCATGCAGGAATAGCTGCCTCTCTGGATGGAAGGTCCAGCCTGGGTTCACAAGTCAGGAGTGGACAGTGACTTCACTCTGATCCTACATGGACAACTTCTGTTTCATAGGTCCATTGGAGCAGAGTGCCCCCAAGCAATAGGATGCTGCTGATGAAGATGAGCGCTTCCCCTCTTGTGCTTTACGAGCTCCTACTACTTTCTTGCGATTCAGGTGGTGACTTCAGCTTGCAAGTGAATGACAAGAACAGGCTCTTCTTTGCGGAGAGAAACAAAATGTTAGCAAGTATGTTATGTTATGAGCGCCACCTAGCGGCACTTGTGATTTTATCATTCCAGTAAATTACAGTTCATCGTGGACAGATGGAGCTTATTTGTGTGTCTTCAGTGAGTTAGTTATAGCTGTTGTCATGCAAACTGATTAAACCATATTGCATGAATC